>NW_007009637.1:0-2577 GCF_000164805.1 Carlito syrichta | reverse complement strand
TAGCTTTTTAACTAACTATCCAGCTTGATAGCCAACTGATTTAATGAGCTGAATTAACTAACTAGCCAGCTGGTTTCCAGCTGACTTAACTAGCTAGTCAGCTGGCTAACTAGCTGAATAACTAGCTGCCTATATATCTAGCAAGCTGGCTAGAAAGGTGACTTACCTAGCTGACTTAAGCTAGCAAGCTAGCTTGCCAGCTCACTTAACAAGCTAGCTACATACCTAGCCAGCAGGCTAGCCAGCTGACTTATCTAGCTGACTTGAACAGCTAGCCTGCTGGGTAGAAGGCTGACTTATCTAGCTAGCTACCTACCAATCCAGGTGTCTAGACAGCTGACTAAATTTGCTGACTTAACCAGCTAGTTGGTTGGCTAGCCAGCTGACAACTCAAAGACATCACTAACTAGCCAGGTAGCTATCTAGCTGACTAACTAGCTAGCTACCTACCTTGCCAGTTGGCTAACCAGCTCTCTTAACTAGCTGAATAAACCAGCTAGCCAACTGGCTAGCCAACTGACTTAACTACCTCGCCACTTAGCTAACCAGCTGTCAACCCAGCTGACTTAATTAGCTGAATTAACTAGCTAATTAACTGACTTAATTAGCTGAATTGTTAGCTAGACAGCTGACTTAAATAGCTAACTAGCTCACTACCTCGCTAGTCAGCTGATTTAAAGAGTTAGCTAAATAGCTAGCTACCTAGCTAACAAGCTCAGTTAAATAGTTAGCTGCCTAGCTAGCTAGCTTACTTAACATGCTAGCTATCTAGTTAGCTTACTCATTATCTAACGTACTAGCTAGCTACCTTAGTCATTCGACTTAACTCGTTAGCTAATGAGCTTCGTAGGTGGCTCAAGCAGCTGACTTAACTTGTTAGCTAACTAGCTAGCTAGCCTACTCACCCAGCTGACTCAACTCATTTGATTACTAGCTAGCTAGCGGACACAACCAGCTGACTTAATCAGTTAGTTAACTACCTGATTCATCCTGCTGACTTAACCCTGTAGCTAAATACCTAGCTAGCTGTCTTAACCAGCTAACTTAATTTGAAAGCTGACTTAACTAGCTGAATTAGGTAGGTGTCTTAACTACTTAGGTAGCTGACTTAACTGGCTGACTTAACTAGTTAGCTAGTTGACTTAGCTACCTGAATTATATAGTTAGCTAACAATTTAAGTAGTTGACTTATCCAATTAGCTAACTAGTTAGTTAACAGACTTAAGTACCTGACTTAAATAGTTAGCTAACTAATGAGCTAGCTGACTTAGCTAGCTGAATTATTTAGTTCACTGACTAGCTAGCTGACTTAACTAGTTGGCTAACGAGATAGCTAGCTGACTTAACTGTTGGTTAATAAGTAATTACCTTTTTAACTAGTAGGTAAACGAGTTAACTAGATGACTTAACTAGTTGTTTAACGAGTTAGCTAGGTGACTACTTTTTGGTTGATGAGTCTGCAGAAGAATTAGCTGGTTTAGCACGTTGGCTGACTACTCGACCGACTTATTAGCTGGATAAAAATTTTGGCTGGCTAGTTGGCAGACTTGTTAACTGAGTTAGTTGACTTACAAGTTGGCCCACTTGTCAGCTCTGTTAACTAGTTGGATGGCTGGTGGGCTGAAATAACTAGTTGGCAGTTTAGTAGGCCTACTAGTTAGCTGGTCTAAATTGTTAGCGACTAGTTAACTGAGCTAAATTGTCAGCTGGCAAGTTAGGCGTCTAGTCAGCAGATTGGTTAGCTGACTTTACTAGTTGGCTGGTTAAGTGATCGACTAGTTAGGTGACTTAACTAGTCAGCCAACTAGTTAAACTAGAGTTAAGCTGACTTTACTAATTGTCCAGCAAGTGAGCCAACATGTCAACTGACATAACTAGTCGGTCGGGGAGTGAGCCGACTGGTCAGATGACATAACTAGTTGGCCGGAGAGTAAGCTGACTGGTCAGTTGAATTTAGTCAGTTACTGAGTGAGCCGACTGATCAGAGGACTTAACTAGTAGGCTGGCGAGTGAGCTGACATATAAGCCAAATTAACTAGTTGACCAGCGAGTGATGTGATGGGTGAGCTGGCTTAAGTAGTCAGGTGGTGAATGAGCCGACTGGTTAGCTGATTTAGCTGGTTGGCTGGCGAGCAAGCTGACTAGCTAGCTAATCTGTTGGCCTGTGAGTGAGCTGACAAGTTAGTTGACCTGATGGCTGGCGAGCAAGACGACTAGTTTGTTAACCGGTTGGCAGGCAAGGGAGCCGTCTAGTAAGCTGACCTGATGGAAAACGAGTGAGCCCACTAGTTAGATGACAGCTAGCTGAGTGGCTAGCCAACTAGTTAGCTAAATAACCAGCTGATTTGCTAGCTGACTTAACTAGATAGTTGGTTAGCCAGCTGGCTATCTAGCTGACATATCTAAATAGCAAACAAGCTATCTAGCTGTCTCGATAGCTGACTTAACTAGCTAGCTCACAGGCTATTTAGCTGGCTAGTTGACTTAACTATCTAGTTGACCAGCTAGCTAGCTGACTAGCAAGGTGAATAGCTAGCTGACATAACTAGCTAGCTGAATAGTTAGTTGAGTTGCTAG
>NW_007009636.1:0-491 GCF_000164805.1 Carlito syrichta | reverse complement strand
TTGGGATGGAGGGTAGAGATGAGTTCTCACTGAAGTGCCTGGGTGTGTCTCAGCCCTCGGGCTTGGGCCAGCCACTGGCATCAGTCTCCAAAAGTGCTGGAATGATGAAGCTAAGCTACCAAGCCCAGACTCAATCCTTCCTTGAAAACGAACCATAAGGCCTGGCACAGCCTGGAATCTCAGTGCTTTGGGAGGCCAAGGTGGGAGGATGGTTGTAGCCAGGAGCTGAAGGCATCATGGGCCACACAGGAGACTCTGTCTCCACACCCATCAATAAAGGGGGCATGGTTAGAGGTGTCTGTCATACCAGCCACTCTGGAGGAAGAGGTGGGAGGATTGCTAGAGTACGTGATTTCAAGGCTGTTGGTCAATGATGGTCGTGTCCCCAGGACCAAGCCTGGGCCACAGAGCCAGACCCTGTCTCCAAAAACATCAGAATCATGCACAGAATATCAACTGCGCATGATGTGTGCACAGGACGACTGGCTTTA
>NW_007009635.1:0-1238 GCF_000164805.1 Carlito syrichta | reverse complement strand
GGTTCCTTCTTTGGGGCTTGACCCAGGAATCAGGCCGTGGTGTCCCTGGAGAGGATCCCATGTCCTGTGGGAAGGGACACCGCTCCTTTGGGGGGATGTAGAGTCTAGGTGGTGGAGGCTCACGATCCAGATGTGGGTTGAGCAACCTGTAAGCAGGGCCAGGGCAAGGGGCAGGCGCAGGCATTTTGAGGTGGCTCTGGCCTGGTGGGGGGATCCTGGCAGAACAGGGAAATGGGTGGGAGCTCACACCATGGGTGCCACTTTCCAGAACCGAAAACTTAATTAGTAAGAAATAGTCCTTTGAGAGGGGCTGTATGGCCTGCGAATGCACAAAAGAGTAAGTCACAGAGACAAGTCTCTTTAGCGAACAATGAACTCCTCTCTCAGCCAAGCACACACTGGCCAGCCTTACGCCTGTGACATCTCAATAGGGCTTGTGACAGGGACAGGGGCCCAGGAAGGGTGCATGGGCCTGCTGAGCACCAAGTAGAGGTGACAACGGGCACCGCACAAGGACCCGCCAACTGCCGGTGCAGGTGGACGTTCTAGACCTGGGGACTTCCTGCTGCTGCTGGCAGGTGATGGGCACCAGGTGAGCCACTTTGTGGGGATGGATGGGGACTTCCCGGCTTGGATATTCGGGGACTGTTGTCCTGGCCCCCTCCTCCAGATCACTGGGGCAACCAGTATTCAAAGCTCACCCCAGGAGCATCCTAGGTCCTGCCAGGCTCCTCCAGGTCCTCTCCCATCTCCATGGTGGCCCTGGTTGCCAGGGTCATGAATCGGGCTACAAAGGGTTCTGGGGAGATGACACTGTTGTCAGACTTGACTGGATGGTGGCCCCTATGACATCTCTTCCCAGTAGGTGTGTATCTGTTTCTTTCTGTTCTTTCTTTTTCTCTTTTTTTTACAAAATGGGTAAAATCCCTTAAACTTTAGAATGGATGATCCATGTGATAGTGGCTCAGCCAGACTTTGAACCCTGGGTTGTGAGTCCAGAGCCTGTGCTTCATCCTGTGTGTCCCCTTCTCATGTAGATGTACTGTATTACCATTTTCTTTTTTTCAGTAGTTCTTCCCATGCTTAGTGCTGTGGCATAGCTATGATACGCTCATGCACCCTAGGAGGAGGTTTTTACTTCAACTCCTAACTTGCCTATGGTTGGCTCTGGGCTCCAATCTCCTCAGAAAATATAGGGCAGGGACCACCGATTGTCACCATAGCATCACACCACATTT
>NW_007009634.1:0-860 GCF_000164805.1 Carlito syrichta | reverse complement strand
CCGAGGGTTCGAGACCCGCCTGGGCAGTGAGACCTCATTTCTACAATAAATCAAAAAATCTGCCAGGCATGGTAGCGCATGTCTGTAATTCCGGCTATTTGGAAGGCTGAGGCGGAAGGATCGCCAGAGTCCAGCAGGTCAAAGCTGCAGTGGTCGGAAGCGGCCACTGAACACCAGTCTGGGCAACAGAGTGAGAATTCAATTCAAATAATAATAATAATCATAATCATAATAAATAAAGTGACTTTCTTATGAAAAGTATCTGGCTGGGTTTTGCTTCCTTACCAAGTTTTAACAATGTCTTTCCTTTTAATTAGAGTATTTAGTAATTTACCTGAGTCTTATTGATTCACTTTGAATTAAGTTTATCATTTGTTTTCTATTTGTTTTCTATTTCTCCCATCTGTTGTTTTGCTTCTGGTTCTTGTTTTCTGCCTTCTTAAGATGAGTTTAATAGTCCAGCTTAATTTTCCAGTTTAATCCCTCTATCAACTTTTAAAATATGTTTCTTTCTATTATTTTTAGAGGTTGCTGTATGGGTTAAATATGTTTTTTTGTTTGTTCTGTTTTGTTTTACTTTGCTTTGTAGATACAGAGTTTCTCTATGTTGCTCAGGCTGGAGTGCAGTGGTATGATCATAACTTACTGCAGACTTGAATCACTGGACTCTATCCTCCCACCTCAGCCTCCTGAGTAGCCTGGACAACAGGCATGCACCACAATGCCTGGTTAATTTTTTTTCTTGGTATTTTTTGTAGTGTTAGGATCTCACTATGTTCCCAAGCTGATCTTGGACTTCTGGACTCCAGCAATCCTCCTGCCTCAGCCTCCCAAAGTGTGGGGATTACAGGCAGGGGGCA
>NW_007009633.1:0-511 GCF_000164805.1 Carlito syrichta | reverse complement strand
TCTGTTGCTCCATGGTGAGCAAGTTGAAGCACCCTGGCTGTGTGGGCCATGTCTGACTGCTATGAGCAAGACAGATAAGCTTTGACTTTACAGGATATTACATCTGACCTGACATACATTAGGAGATAGTCATAAAAATTGCAGCCCCGTTAACAGTCCTAGCCATGTCACGATACCGGCTGACACTGATGGCTATTATTATTCAGCTGTTACAGAACACTTTATATTTGCAAAGCCCCGACTTGAAAGGTTATTGTGCCTTCTCCTCTATCTCCACTGTCAGTACCTGCTCTAGAAGAGAGGATAGGAAAGAATGTGACACTGCTGTGTCTGTCATAGATCCCAGTGGACTCTTTCCTTCTGGTCGGAGTAGAGTGACCCCTGGAGCTGTTGGTGACAGGAAAGAGGACACTCATGGTCCCAGCCCCAGCCTCTGCCCTCAGGAAGGTGGTCTACTCTCAGGAATGTCTCCTTCCTCACAACACAGCCCTAGGGAATCATGTGGGATGTG
>NW_007009632.1:0-520 GCF_000164805.1 Carlito syrichta | reverse complement strand
GTTAAGTCAGCTGGATAGCTACCTGGCTAGGTAATGATGTCAGCTAGTTAAGTCAGCTGGATAGCCTGCAGGCTAGCTGGTTAAGTAAGCTTGTCTAAGTGATTGGCTAGCTGGCTGGCTAGCTAGGTGACTGGCAAGTTAAGCTGGTTGGTAAGTCACTGGTCATCCAGGTGGCTGGCTAGTTAAGATGGCTGCCTAGCCCGCTTGCTACCCAGTTAATTCACCTAGTTAAGTCAGCTGGTTTGCCGGCTGGCTATCTAGTTAAGTCAGCTAGTTAATTAGCAAACTAGTTAAAACATTTAGCTAACTCGTTAACCAACTAGTTAAGTCAGCTAGCTATCTTGATAGCAAACTAGTTAAGTCAGCTAGCTAAGTCAGCTAGTTAACTCACTAGCTAACTAGTTATGCCAGCTAGCTACGTCACCTAGCTCAGTAGTTAGCTAACTATTTAAGTCAGCTTATTAAGTCTGCTAGCTAGCAATTTAGTTAATGAGTTAAGTCAGTTGGTTAAGTCCGCTAG
>NW_007009631.1:0-520 GCF_000164805.1 Carlito syrichta | reverse complement strand
CTGGACCCCAATCACAGAAGAGGAACAGTAACGGGGGCTCCCATGTGAAGAAGGCCAGTTTCTGGGAAAAAATATGGAAGAGGTTCAGCCACTAACACACTAATCATAGAGGAAGGCCAGTAAGTGGGATATCCATCATGATGCTAACTAGTCACTGGTGCACTCATTTTAGAGAAAATCCAGTCATTGGTCACCCCCATATAGGAGAACTAGTCACTGGGGAACCAACTTTGGAGGAGGGCTAGACACTGAGTCAATTTTCCCAGGTGAAGGCAAGTAACTGGGGCACCTATCAAATAGGACGGACAGTCAGACACCCATCACAGAGGACAATCAGTAACTGGGGTATCCATTGCATATCAGGGGCAGTCACTGTGGTACCCATTTCAGAGGAAGGCCAATCACAAAGACCTATATCACAGAATAGGTCTGGTCACTGGGACAGCAATTACAGAAGAGCACATCTTACTGTGGCACACAACACAGAGAAGGGACTGTCACTGGGGCACTCATCATGGTG
>NW_007009630.1:0-525 GCF_000164805.1 Carlito syrichta | reverse complement strand
GTAATACTATAAGAAAGGGATTGGTAGTAGTGGGAAACTGCCAGGGGAGGGGGCGTTGGGATGGGTAGTTGAGGAAAACTGACAGGGGAACGGGAACCCACCTCATCAACAAGGGTACCTGCATAATAAACATTTATATACCTAATCCTGAACTGTACCTCACATTTTTAAAATAAAAGATTTAAAAGTTTTAAAAACTTTTCTTACATGTTTATACTTCAGTCACCTCAAAAGTATTCTCCATTTGACGCAATACACCTACTGAGACACTTTTTTCACTGCTCAAAACAGTTTTGATCTCATCAATTGTGATGCCTTATCGTGCTTCTGCCATTTTTTGTTTCACCTCTTTCCACATCGGCAAAAAGTTTCCCTTTGAGGATGTTTTACATCTGGGGAAACAAACAAACAAACAAAACCACTTGGAGCAAGATGGGGTCAATAGGGAGCGTGGGGCACGGGAGTCACGCTGTTTTGGATCAAAGTTGCTGAACACTCAGTGCGGTGTGGCAGGTGGGTTGTGGG
>NW_007009629.1:0-700 GCF_000164805.1 Carlito syrichta | reverse complement strand
AGGCGGGTCTCGAACCCGCGGGCTCAGGCAATCCACTCACCCTCAGCCTCCCAAAGGCGCCAGATTACAGGCTGAGTCACTAAGCCTGGCTCCACCACACTCTTAAACACCACATACACGCATGCAAGCAGTCACCCAAACAGCCACATTTTCACGACACACAGTCATACACACCACAAACATGCTCAATCACACTCTCATGCCACACACATACATACCACACATACAGCCATACATTCACACTATACCCAGTCATACACTCATATACCAAAATACAGATGAAGATACAGACATAGGTACACAAACCACACTCTCCCCACCTCCAACACTAAACACGTACGGTAGCCAGCACAGGGTCTGATTTATGCAAACATCAGTAAATAATTACTAAATGCATAGACTCCTTTGTCCTTCCAAGGACAGGGAAGGAGAGAAAGAAAAAAGTACTTCTGATTTAGACGAGTATGTAGCATTTCCTCTGGGCCTTGAAGAAATAATGACATTTCAAAAGGCAGAATGAATTGGTGGAAATGCTGTCCAGAGTAACATGAAAAACAGATAAGGGCGGGAAGCACAAACTATGATAGGGCACTGATGAGAAAAAATGAAAAAACCAATAATTTCTTCTGATCAGCAAGTACTTCTGGGAAAAAGCAACATAGAATAAAGGAAAGGGCACTGACTACATTTAGTGTTGGAT
>NW_007009628.1:0-537 GCF_000164805.1 Carlito syrichta | reverse complement strand
TTTCCCTCTGGTATGTAAATGTCTCTGACTCCTGTCCCATTCCTGGTGATTTGGAGATAAAATTCCTGGTCTCTAGCTCTCCAGACAGGGACCTGTCTGTCGCCTTTAGGAAACTTCCTTTCTCCTACTAAACCCTCTAGCCCTTTCCCAAATAGGTATCAAATCATTGAATTTTCCCATTTCTAATTTATTAGTTTTGATGTGCATGATGCCATTTACGTCATAGCACTAAAGAAAAATTAACCAAGTCCTCTGAAATTTTTGCATTCTAAGTAATCTTTCCTGTTTTCTTGAACTCACAGGCAGCTAAAGTAGATGGGCTTGGGTGGAGGTGATCCTGAACTGGGGGTGGGGGGGAGAAAATGCAGATCAGTTAAACCAATACTGATGAAGAGGGAGGACTCTGGAGCTAGAATACCTGGTTTCAAATCCAGAGCTGTCACCTATCATGTGTGTGACCCCTGCACAAGTCAACCTTTCTGAGCCCTTGCATTCATCCATAAATGTATAAAATGGAGTTCTTAATGGTATCCTACC
>NW_007009627.1:0-543 GCF_000164805.1 Carlito syrichta | reverse complement strand
TTTCCTTTAGGAAGAATTTGGTCATATAACACCTCCACTGTGGGCCCGGCTGGTTAGAGACTTGGACATATTTTGATTCATTTAATCATCACCACAGGCCTTTGAGGTAGATGACGTTAACTCTGGTTTTACAGATCAAACTCTGGGGCCTGGAGAAGATAAGTAAGTAACTTCCCAGGGCCACACAGCTAGGAAGCAGCAGAGCTTATGCTGAGAGTCAGGACCTTGACTCTAAGGCCATATTCACTGGATGTTAGCACTGTAAGGGAGCTTGGCAATTATTTGGTCTAGTCCTAACCACCACCCCCCATTGCAGATGAGGAAGCTAAGGCCCAGAGTGAGGAGGCATGTGGTCCAAGGTTACACAGTCTGTAAGTGGCAGAGCTAGAATCAAAGGGAACTCGGCCTCCGGTTGGTCTCCTTCAGGGCCTGACTGGCACTAACTCCTTGGATGGGTCTGTTTACAGGTCCTTTCTCAGACCTAGGGAGGGACAGCTTGAAAAAGAGACTTGGCAGCTGCAGCTGTCAATAACATTGGCCCAT
>NW_007009626.1:0-858 GCF_000164805.1 Carlito syrichta | reverse complement strand
TCCAGCTACTTGGAAGGCCGAGGCGGAAGGATCGCCGGAGCCCAGCAGGTCGAGGCTGGGCGATAGAGTGAGACACCAACTCAAAAAAAAAGAAGAAGTTGGAAGGTAGAGATAAATGAGAAATGCAGAGAGATGAACCCTTGGGGGTTGCAGAATGCAAAATGGGGGAGGAGCATGAAGTTTCCAGTTTAAGGTCATGGATATTTCAGAACCAGGTGAGAAGCAAGGCACCAGAATGCTTTGTCTTCGCTCCCACGGACACCATACAAAATGTACCCTCACTCACGAAAAGCATGTAGGAACAGAGCCAATGCACAATCCCACTTGCTAGGATAAAGAAAAACACCCCAAACCCAACGTCCAAACTTACAAAGACATTAAATTCAAAACAACCAAAGTCGACGCCTCATGTGCAAAGGATCTTAATTAAACACTGTCAAACATGCCAATGTGAATGCAGTGCCTAGGCCTATTTATTATGAAATAAACTTGATTAAGAACAAATCCCTTCTAAGAAGAGGAAAGAACCCAGCAACTCTCGTGCACATCAAATGCTGTTCTCAATTATCCTTTTTCCTCTGAACTTCACAAAGTACCAGCAGGTGGGAGATAATTAAAGTTTTAATAAAACTTGTTTTACATGCCTCAGTTGGAACGTTTTTGTTCCACAAAGCTTTTCCCTCTCCAGTCCAAAGATGCACCCACAAAGAAAGATTTTTTTTTCCAAAATAACATTTTTCTGGTTACATCTGGGGTTTTATGACTTCAGACAGATGAGGGTGGAGGAGGTAATTTATGAAAAGGAATATTTCTCTTTTTCCATATTTACATTCTATAAGGGAGTGCATTTGGTTTCTG
>NW_007009625.1:0-726 GCF_000164805.1 Carlito syrichta | reverse complement strand
GAAACAACTGTGGAATATGGTTCAAGAGAGCAGAACGTCAAAAATTTTTATTTTTTTGTCTCTTTATTTTTTGATTTTTTAAAATATTTTTCCTTTATACATGAATGTGCCTGTGAGTGTTAGACCTGTATCTCTCCACATTTTTTTTTCTCTGTCTCTTTTTTGTTTGTTTGTTTTCCATTAAAGTGTTTATGTGAATAATAGAGTGTTCAAAATGCAGGGGTTTTTTTGTTGTTGGAGGTTTGGTTTTGCTCTTTTGTTCTTCACTTTTTTTAGCTGAATTTGTGAGTGAATATATATGAGTGATCAATCAGATTTCCTATTTTTATCTTTTACATCTTTCTCTTTTTCTTCTCCTTTCACTTTCTTCTAGGCATGGGGATATATGTTTGGTTTTTCTGGTTTTTGGTATTGCTGGGTTTTGTTTGTTGTTATTCCAGATTATTTTGTTGTGTATGTGTGTGTGTGTGTGTGTGGTGTGTGTGTGTGTGTGTCCGTTACTTTTTGCTTTGACTTCTGCTTTCATTGCTCTATTTTTTGCTATTTATTTTGTTTTTAATTGTTGTCTTATTTTATCCCACTGTACTCTGTTCTCCTCATTACCTTTGCTATATCTTGACTTCAGGGGCTATGTACACATACCCATTGCACCATGATATACAGTGGTGGTGGGGAGTGGATCTCAGGGAACCCAACCACAATCAGTTTACATGGTGATTTGCAAGT
>NW_007009624.1:0-549 GCF_000164805.1 Carlito syrichta | reverse complement strand
CTATTATAATAAAAGCAAAATCCTTAATGAATAAAAAATCTTCAAAAAAGATTACACTGAAAATCATTTAAATAACAGGCGCATTGTTCTGCTGTAAATGACGCTATTTATAAAGTTTTAATCTCTCATTCTTCTTTAATGCTAACTATATCATTTATACATGTATGTGATGTTCCTATTATATATGTGCATATATATGCATACATATGCACATATATATTGATTGCTTAATACTTATAATGAAATGATGACTATCATTTATGTACATATACATGATAATTTTTACAGCAAGCTGAACATTTTCCTCTCCATTCATACTTTATACATCAGTGCAGCAGAGATATTAGAATCTCAACAGCTATTAAGTGTCAAGCCAGGGTTTGTATTGAGGTCTGTTTAATTTCAAAGGCTGAAGTCTATCAATTCACACTATTTCTCTAGTGATATAAATAGACATGTTAAAAATCAACTAATGATATTTAAAAAGTTGGTATAACTGTTAACTCACTATTGTCAACCACTTTCAAAATTCATTTGCATTTATATATT
>NW_007009623.1:0-638 GCF_000164805.1 Carlito syrichta | reverse complement strand
ATTCAATCATTCATTAATTCTCCTTACACTAACGGTATCTTCAGTCATGTAGGCCCCTGAAAGAGACATCACTGAATCCTTAGTAGTGCAGTAGTGCCTGGCCCAGAAAACAAGGTTACATGTTATTATATATTATATATATACATATATATTAGTCATTATAAGCACAAGAGACATTTTTCTTTGTATGTTGATTGACTCAGAGAGAGATTTTAGGATGTTTCTCATCTCTTTTTCAGTTGAGGAATATATCAAGGTTTTTAGTTTTGTTTTGTTTGCTTGTTTGTTTGTTTGTTTTCTTTTATCATAATTAGACAAGAATTCGCTATTCAAATTTTGAGCAATGACTAGCTTATGATATACTCTTACACCACTGGAGTATACTTTAAACTTTTTTGACAATTCAGTCAATCACTGATGTTATAAAATAATTCTTATGTTCATAGAAAATATTGAAAACTAGCTTTGAAGTGAAAACTGCAAATTATGAAGTAGAATCTTGCATGATCCTTTTCTGTTGATATATGAGTAAAAGTATCTAGGTCTATACACCTCAATTTATTTATAGTGGTTATACCTGAGTAATGAAACCCAGAGGAAATTGTTTTTCTCTAGCCCTTTGCTTTTTTAAATAAATA
>NW_007009622.1:0-739 GCF_000164805.1 Carlito syrichta | reverse complement strand
CTAGAACGTAAGCAGACTCAAGCATCTCTGACCTGTTGAAACTCATGTTTCACACACTACACCCAACATATCACGTTACATATTTATGAGTGAAAAGGAGAGCACTGGGAAAATAATCTTAAATATCAGATGTTTTTATTTTTCTTCCTCATAAGATGGATCTCCTTCTTATGAAGTACTGTTATAGGAGCAAAAGTGAGAACGAGAAAGCAACAGGGAAAGAGAGAGAGAAGTTGCGATGTTTCTTAAGTTGCAATGTTTCTTAAATCCACTGTTCTCCTTGGTGGACAGTGAATTTTAGTTTACCCTTTACTTTCTCTTTTTCTGTTTTTAGTTCACTCTCTCAATGAAGGCATCAAAAATCCACATAACATAAACTTGTCTCTCAACTATTTTAAAGTGTACAGCCCTTTAATGTGAAGTACATTCACATTTCTGTGCAGCCATCATCAATATCCATCACCAGAATATTTCTTCTTTCCCAACCAAAACTCTGTATCCTTTAAACACCATTTTATTTTCCTAGATCATGGTAACCAATACTTTATTTTATGCTTCTATGAGATTGATCGATCTCATAGGTACCTAATGTATGAGGGTGGGCCTAGAAAACCATAAATTATCTTTTGAAGGTTGGGTCTCTTGTAGTACAGGCTTCTCCCAGGTAAGTGTTCTGGGAACCCATTGACATCAGTATACCAGCTAGCATTGTAATGAGTCGCTGCATTGGAGAACACAT
>NW_007009621.1:0-1130 GCF_000164805.1 Carlito syrichta | reverse complement strand
CATCCTATCCTCCTACCAGCTATTCCTCTACACAACCGACTAGTTATGATCAGAGCAGTTGCTCTCAGCAGAACACCTGTGGGCAACTGAGCAGCTATGGAGAGCAGAGTAGCTATGGTCAACAAAGCAGCTATGGGCAGCAGCCTACCACTAGTTATCCCCCTGCAAACTGGATCCTACAGCCAGGTTCCAAGTCAATATAGCCAACAGAGCAGCAGCTACGGCAGCAGAGTTCATTCTGATAGGACCACCCCAGTAGCATGGGTGTTTATGGATAGGAGTCTGGAGGATTTTCCAGACCAGGAGAGAAATGGAGCATGAGTGGCCCTGATAACTGGGGCAGGGGAAGAGGGGGATTTGATCGTGGAGGCATGAGCAGAGGTGGGTGGGGAGGAGGTCCTGGTGGAATGGGCACTGGACAGCGAGGTGGCTTCAATAAGACCGGTGGACCCATGGATGAAGGACCACACCTTGATCTAGGCCCACCTGTAGATCCCGATGAAGATTCTGACAACAGTGCAAGGATTAAATGACAATGTGACTCTAGATGATCTGGCAGACTTCTTTAAGCAGTGTGGGGTTGTTAAGATGAACAAGAGAACTGGGCAACCCATGATCCACGTCTACCTGGACAAGGAGACAGGAAAGCCCAAAGGTGATGCCACAGTGGCCTATGAAGACCCACCAACTGCCAAGGCTGCTGTGGAGTAGTTTGACGGGAAAGATTTTCAAGGGAGCAAACTTAAAGTTTCTCTTGCTCGGAAGAAGCCTCCAATGAACAGCATGTGCGGTGGTATGCCACCACGTGAGGGTAGAGGGATGCCCCCACCACTCCGTAGAGGTCCAGGGGGTCTAGGCGGTTCTAGGGGACCCATGGGTCGCATGGGAGGCCGTGGAGGAGACAGAGGAGGTTTCCCTTCGAGAGGGCCCCGGGGCTCCCGAGGGAACCCTTCTGGAGGCAGCAACATCCAACACTGGGCTGGAGACTGGCAGTGTCCCAATTCGGGTTGTGGAAACCAGAACTTCGCCTGGAGAACAGAATGCAACCAGTGTAAGGCCCCAAAGCCTGAAGGCTTCCTTCCACCACCCTTCCCACCCCCGGGTGGTGATCGTGGCAGAGGTGGGCCTGG
>NW_007009620.1:0-682 GCF_000164805.1 Carlito syrichta | reverse complement strand
TTCACTCGCCAGCTGAATAGTTAAGTCAGCTGACCAGTCGACTCACATGCCGGCTGACTAGTTAAGTCAGCTGACCTGTTGGATCACTCACCGGACAATTAGTCAAATCAGCTCACATGTTGGCTCACTCGCCAGCTGACTAGTTAAGTCAGATAACCGGTCGGCTGCTTAGCCTGCCTACTAGTTAAGTCAGCTAAACAATCAGCCGAATAGTTGGTCAACTTGTCACCCAAAAACTTAGCTCAGCTAACTAGACGTTGACAATTTAGTCGATCTAACTAATCAGCCTACTAATCGGCCTACTAGTTAGGTCAGCATACCAGCCATTCAACTAGTTAAAAGAGCTGACTAGTGGCCTAACACGTCAGTCAACTATCTAGCAACTAACTAGTCTGCTGACTAGTCAGCCAACTTGTTAAGCCAACTAACAAGTGGGTCATGTAGTCATCCAAAGTGTTAAAACAGCTAAGTATTCTACCGACTCATCAACCAAGAAGTTAAGTCACCTAGCTAACTCGTTAAACAACTAGTTGAGTCAGCTATTTAACTCGTTTACCAACTAGTTAAAACAGGCAGCTAACTCGTTATCCAACTCGTTAATTCAGCTAGTTATCCCAATAGTCAACTTGTTATGTCAGCTAGCTAAGTCAGCTAGCTAACCAGCTAGTTAGCTAAGTCAGCT
>NW_007009619.1:0-570 GCF_000164805.1 Carlito syrichta | reverse complement strand
TTTTTTTTTTTTTTTTTTTTTTAAGGGAAGGGAACTTTTTCTCTGGCTGATCACTAATAACCACAACTTTAATCCTCCGGGTATTTGGTAGTCCACCCAGACTCTCTCTACTGAGGCTCTATCACTATCTAAATGGCCCTCTTGGCAGGATGATTTTAAGTTGACCCTAGGCAAAGTCCACTCCTTTATACCAGATTCCCACAGTTTTACTTGCTTCACAGGAAAATTCATGTACCTTTGCCTTGCATGAAGGCATGGCTCTTCCTTAAGTCTTCTCAGTTGTGAGTCAGTATCATTAGGCATGCATCCTCAACTCCAGGGGACATGTGTCAGGTTTCCAGGTGGGCTCACTGAAGCCTCTCTATCCTAGATCATGATGGGAATTTGCACTACCTGAACAGGCCTCCTCCTTTCTCCAGTTCTGAAAAGACTGATCACATACACCAAAAATCTCTCTAAAGGAATCTTCTCTGCCAGTTTTGTTGACTGGCATGTAGCATGTCCCAAAGAGGCAATCCAGCACCTCCTTTGGTACATGGTGGCGACTGGGCATGTATTGTTTTATTCTCA
>NW_007009618.1:0-575 GCF_000164805.1 Carlito syrichta | reverse complement strand
CTGTGAGAGGTAAAGCCTTGCCTGTGTCTTATCTGTGATGGGCACTCCAGTGATTGCCTCTCCTCTGTTGCTGGTGGCCTAATAACTTCCCCTCTTCTATGATGGGTGACATAGGGTCTGGTCATACTCTGTGATGGCTGTCAAAGTGACTATCCATCCTCTGTGATGGCTGTTAACCTGACTGACCTCCTTCTGTAATTGATACACAATGACTACACCTTTTCAGTGATATGTAACCCAGTGACTCGCCCTCCTCTGTGAAAAATGCCTCAGTTAGTGATCCTCCACTGTGAGTAGTGTCAACATAACTAGCTTTTATCCATGATGGATGTCCTAGTGATTGAGCCTCCTCTGTAATGGGTTGCCTCAGTGATTATATCTCCTCTGTGATATGTACACCAGTGGCTAGTCCTCTGCTATGAAAAATACCTAAGTGGCTAATTCTCCTATGTACTGTGTGTCCAGGTGTCTAGTTTACCTCTATGATCACTGACTAGTGACTGGGTCTCCTACAAGATGGCTGTCCGAGTGACAAGTTCTCCTCTATTAAGGGTGCCCTAATGACTGGGTCTCCT
>NW_007009617.1:0-700 GCF_000164805.1 Carlito syrichta | reverse complement strand
TTTTTTTTTTTCTAACAAAGCCAACCCACTTTAATCGTTTCCCTGGAGCCTGGTGGAAACAGTTCATTCAGCACCTACTGAAGGTGAATCTATAGTCTGCACATAAGAGTCTCAGGGACCCCCTGGGATGGACCAAGTCTCCCCCAGACTGCACAATTGGTCCTCACACTGGACACCTACAAACACAGAGATATTCCAGTCAGAAACTGCAACACATGTCCACTGTTTATCTCAGTCACATTCACTCACACTCTCAATATCTCTAGTTCCCACAAAATATATTTTAAACAGCTACAGTGAAAAGCCAGCTGAGCCCAAACTCCATGGTGCATAGTCGGCATTCAGTTCTCATCACCGAATGCGATTATATGAGAATCATAGGGCTTCTTTCTTGGGAACTGCATCGTCAGAGCTGAGCTGGTTTTCATCAGCAGAGTGAGGACCCTATTTGCATGTCTCCAGCTATATAAGAAAGTCTGTAATGGGACGCCTCAGAAGGGGAAGTAGGAATGAGTTGAGAAATCATTTTGGCAAGGATGATATTTGAAAAAATATAATTTTATATTATGTGATTGTGCTATGATAAAATAGCACTGCATTTCTTATTTCATCTTTTAAAAAGACGCACAATCTGTGTAATGTATTTGTCAATGCTGCCTGCATTTTACCGATGTAAATGTCAACATAAGAAGCAGGGTTT
>NW_007009616.1:0-682 GCF_000164805.1 Carlito syrichta | reverse complement strand
ACCAACACCACCACAACGACAAGCTGGTCTCTGAGGCTAATCCTGGCATTCCAGTCCTTCGGAGGCCCAGGTGAGTGGACCAACTCAGCCTGCAAGTTCGTCACCAGCCCAGGACACAGAACTAGACCTCGTCTCAACCAACAAAATAAATCAATGTATTAGCTGGTTCCAGACACTCAGGGGACTGAAGCAGAAAGAACGCTTGAGGCTGTCAGGTGGTGTCTACATTTGCCATCAGTGTGGAGGTCTTGTTGGCCAAGAGCATGCTCCTGTGCTATGGCCTGGGTGACAGAGCAAGATTCTGATGCCAAATAATAATAATCACTACCACCCCCCCACCACCATCCCTGTCACACAGCATGAGAAGTCACTCTCAGGGATGGGAGAGAAAAAGGCACTTTCTGGACTGTCATTTGCGGAAATATTTAAAGGTGGCCACTGGGCACGTTCATCCCATGCCTACGGCCATGTGACCAACAAGACCTGCCTCCTTCCTCCATACTCGTGCCCCACAGCAAAGACATGTGTGAGCTCATGGAACAGATGTCCCTGAGTTAGGGCTGCCATCATGCACAGATCGACCAAGGTGGTCCAACAATGCCGCGGCCAGCCCAGGTTCCAGTTGACCTGTCTGCCATCTTCGGGTGTGAGTACTGCCCCTTCCTCTCCCTATCACTCCATC
>NW_007009615.1:0-702 GCF_000164805.1 Carlito syrichta | reverse complement strand
AACAGGGCAGGAATAAAGAGGTCAGTAGGAATGATAGCAACATTGCATGCTGGGAAATGCAACCCCAAAAAGTATAGCACTAAAGACTGGAATGGGAAAGAGAAGAGCCCAACAGTGAAGGTAGTAACTTCAATCTAGTTGTAAGGCAGATAAAGAGGGAACTCCGCATGGTATTTAGGAGATTAGATTCAGGAATCAGATTGCCTTTATCTAAATCCTGCTACTAACTGGGTGACCTTGAAACAATCTCTCTTTCTGTACCTTAACTTTTCCAGCTATAAAATGGAAAAGTACATAATAATATGGTAATATAATAATAATAATAATAATAATATGGTAGGTACAAAATAATAGTACCTACCTACCTAGAAAAGTTATCGTAAGGATTAAAGGAGGTCATATATGTCAAGTGCTTAGGCAGGACTTGGCATATAGGTGTTATATAAATATTATTGTTGTCAGTGTTATTGTTGTTATTGTTATATGTGTTTTTCTTTACAAGGAGAAGGGTGGTTGGAACAAGGAAAAGATATTGCTGCAACATTGCTAGAACAGAGTGCACTTTATCTGGATCTCTGAATTTCGTACATTAATACAATTTCAAAAAAAATTTAGAAATCAACAATGGGATATCAAGTTATTTTACATTTAAAAAAAATAAGAACAAAAGGAATTAAAAACATGGAAAACATCTCAAGTTTA
>NW_007009614.1:0-589 GCF_000164805.1 Carlito syrichta | reverse complement strand
TAAATGCTTGATTTAATATAAGGAAAGTTGTAGGAGCCAAGTTTCTTGCTATGGAGAGGAAGCCTCTAGTTGACTTCAAACTGAACAGGTAAATAGGTGGTATCCGTCTTCAAAGGTGTCCTCTACTGGTGCAAATTTCCCCAAGAGATTTAGGTGAAGGAAACATATTTTGGGGTAAAGTATTTTATGTCCTTAAGGGCTTGCTGTCTGTCATGGGTTGCTGTACCAATCAGGTTGGCTTTTGCTATCATATTGCTACAGTCTTTCTTAATTTCACAATCTCTATCTTAATGTGACAGTTGTACCTAAAACTCCACAAGAGAGGGGGTTTAATGAGGCCCCCTGATCTTTTCGTTTTTCATAAAAGCTGGAAATTTAGTTTTTCAGGTTTCTCCCGGCCCAGAGGAGTCTGTTTAGTCAGTTGGGAGGCTTAACATTTTATTTGTGGTTTATAGTGGAAATCTCCTTACATGCCAGTTTGTGGAGCTGTGATTTGACTTTATCAGTCTGGCTAACATAGCAAACTTCACCTCTACAAAACACACACACACACACACACACACACACACACACACACACACACACACAC
>NW_007009613.1:0-589 GCF_000164805.1 Carlito syrichta | reverse complement strand
TCCCTTCCATTCCTTTCCATTCCATTCCATTCCTCTCCATTGCATTCCATTCATTCCACTCCATTCAACTCTATTCAACTCTATTCCAAACCATTCCATTCCTCTCAATTCCTCCCCATTCCAAATATTCTATTCCATTCTATTCCATTTCTCTATGTTCCATTCCATTCAAGTGCTATCCATTCCTCTCCATTCTGAGGCGTTTCAATCGTCTGCACTCGATTCCTCTCCATTCCATTCCATTCCATTCCTCTCCATTCCATTCCTTTCCTCTATATTCCATTCCATTCCTCTCCATTCCATTCTATTTTTCTCCATTCCAGTACTCTCCATTCCATTACACTCCATTCCTTTCCAATTCATTCCTCTCCAATCCTTTCCATTTCTCTCCATTCCATTACTCTCCATTCCAATCGTTGCCATTCCATTCCATTCCAATCCATTCCTTTCCTCTCCATTACATTCCTCTATTCCTTTCCACTCCCTTCCATTAAATTCCATTCCATTCCTCTTGATTCCATTGCATTCTATTCCTCTCCATTCCATTCCATTAATCTCTATTCCATTCCATTCCACTCCAATCTCTTTC
>NW_007009612.1:0-584 GCF_000164805.1 Carlito syrichta | reverse complement strand
TGAGAGGATTGCTTGAGCCCAGGAGTTCGAGAATAGCCAGGGCAACATAGCGAGACCTCGTTTCTACAAAACAAAACAAAACAAAACAAAACAAAAGTTAGCTGGATGTAATGGTGCACATCTGTAGTTCCAGCTACTCAGGAGGCTGAGGCAAAGGACTATCTGAGCCCAGGAGATCAAGGCTGTGGTGAGCTGTGATTGTGCCACTGCACTCCGGCCTGGACAACAGTGTGAGACCCTGTCTTGCAAACAACCAAAAACAAAACCCCCCAAAACCAAAACAAAAAACAAAAATACAGTATATCTGAAAGGGTAGAGATAGCAGACTCTATAATGTGACAACAGAGTATTCCCCTTAAGACATAGGCTCGTTTTCCCAATTGCTATGGGTGTTGGTGAATCATGCACTAGAAACTGCCCACAGTGAAGGACAGCTGCCTTGCCCAAGGTCTTGTCCCTTCCACATGGGCAGCCTCATCCAATGACTGGGGTTACAAAGCTCAGCACCCATGCCTCAAGGTGGGGCAACTCTATAGCAGCCACCTCAACTTTGGACTTCCCAGTGGGATCAGTGGAGGTGTTTG
>NW_007009611.1:0-659 GCF_000164805.1 Carlito syrichta | reverse complement strand
CTCTTCCCACCACTGAGGCAAGTAGGCCAAGAGTATGAAGTACTCTGCTTTCAGGCAAGTTGCAGCATTTGGCATACCAGCAATTAAAAAAATATATTTTATGATTTCAACAAAAAGATATGCCAGATCTCTGTTGCTGGTAAATATTAGGACTTTCTGAATCTAACAACAGTATTTATTAAGAGTTCTTTCCTCATTATACAATGTTTTGTGTATTTTTATTGTGATGCTTCTTTTAATAGTTTTAAGCTTATAAATTCTGAAGTCTAGTATCTGAGAAGTTGTTTTCCAGATTTATGTGATTTTTGGCACTAAAATGGAATTTGTTTATAACTGAGATCTTGAGGTTCTTACAAGTGGTTAGTGATGTACTTCCAGGGTTCTAGTGATAATAAATTGACAATATTTATCCTTTGATGTCTATTAGATGGCATTACATGGCCAGCATCCACTCTCCTGTTTGAAAGAGATAGAAGTCAGTCAGATTGTGTTACTATGGGAAAGAAAAACAAGCACAAGACAGGATTTACCTATATGGACTAGACGAGAGTCCAAATCCAATCCTTCAGAAAGTCAACCGTGTGGTTTGCTAAATGATGTGGAAAAAGCAATGCTGTTCCTTGTCCAAGTGAAGTACCAGACTGCTCTAATATGCTTTC
>NW_007009610.1:0-678 GCF_000164805.1 Carlito syrichta | reverse complement strand
CCCACCACCTACGCCACCACTGTGAGACCAAATGTATGTTTCCTGGAGGCATTCCATCAGAAAGGCTCCAGCTTTGGGACCACTGGCTCAGATGAGTATGGAGAGACACAGGGCTGAAAATGAGATTAAGTGAAGTCCATACCATGAACTGGGGCACTTCATTGCCCTCTCCCTTTCCCTAACCCTGAGTTCAAATGCTGGAATCCAAGAATATATCCACCATGTAGGAGATTGAAGGACTCCTCCCTGGATAAATGAATGGGCCACAAAGAGCTGGACACATAGATATGAGGACTGCCCTAATGAACAAAAATGCAGCTCGACCCCCAATCAATCTGATAGTGTCGGCTACTATAGGAAAACTTTAAGGATGTAGGAACACTCCCAGCTCATCGGTGCCTACAGCAGCTGGTGCAGAACGCATGCCAGCTAGCGGCCTCACTGTAGGAAACGTCACACCTAGCCTTTGGATCCCTTATCATACACACCTGCAGCACTGCAATCCGTTTACCCAGGATGCTTGCGGTGGAGAGCCAATTACCAATCATGGCCTGGGACATTTTTGTTGTTGAAAAACTTTGCAATTTCTCTTTTAACATTTCAAGTGTACTCTTATAGTATTAATTTTATTGGATGCTGGGCTCTCTGGCTCAGCCTGTAATCCCGCACTTTGGGAGG
>NW_007009609.1:0-1120 GCF_000164805.1 Carlito syrichta | reverse complement strand
CTGGCAGATAGAACATTGAGAGGTAATGGTTTTTATAAACTTTATATGGTGGGGGTCGAGGGTGAAGAAGTTTTTTAGGAAAGACGTTAGAGCAGAGGGATTGATATGGAAGATTGAGTGTAGATATGGGAAGGTCTGAGATAGAGGGGGAAGTTGGCATTGGTGAATTGGTGGGAGGCGTATGACTTGGACCAGGGTGGGCAACAGCCGTCAAGGTGGGGATGGACCCCAAGGCTGCTTGTCGGGCCGTGTTGTCTGCCCTGGAGTTTCCCTGAGTTATGAGTGAGAAGTCGGACTGGTGGGCCTTGCAGTGAGAAATGCCAGTGTTGGTGGGAAGTAGAGAGGTGGTGAGGACATTGGAAATTAGCTTAGCGTTAATTACCACTGATCCTTTGGTAGCAAATAACCCCCTTTCCTTCCATATGGCCGAGTGGGAGATGAGAATGTGGAAAACATATTTGGAGTCAGTGTAGAGAGAGAGAGAGTGTCCAGCCACTAACTGGAACACCCGAGTGGCAGCTATAAGTTCTGCCTGTTGGTTAGTGGTGCCTGGTAGGAGAGGCTTTGCCTCAATGCTGTGTGTAATAGAGATGATGGCATATCCTGCGACCTGGGACCCATTGTGGAGGAAGGAGCTGCCATCAGTGAACCAGGTATAGGAGGGGGAGGGTAAAAGGCCTTCCTGGATATGAACCAGACAAGGGAGAAGAGCCTCTACAGTTTTTACGCAGCCATGGGTTAGTGGGGTGGTGGAAGAAGGGAGTGACGTGGCTGGGTTTAGGGGTGCACAAGTTTAAAAGGATATAGAGAGATCTTGTAGGAAGAAGACAAGGAGCAACAGAACTCGACCAGGAGGTAGTGTTTGAAGGCCCTTGTAACTTAAGAGGTGCTGTAGATGGTGGGGGGAGGTCACAGTAATGGGGACCCCAGAGGTTAATTTTTTTGATTCACTTACTAGCATGTGGGCAGCGGATAGTGCTTGCAGACATGGGGCTCAGCCCTGAACAGTGTGATCTAACTGCTTTGGGGCAAACGTCTGTCCACAAAGTTGCCCTAGGATTCCCAAGGCTACCCCTTTGTTTTCGTGGACATATAAGATGAAAGGTCAGTGTATATCCGG
>NW_007009608.1:0-975 GCF_000164805.1 Carlito syrichta | reverse complement strand
GGTGATTCTCTTGGAAAAATAACACTGAATCAAATATCTTGTCTTTCTCTCCCTCTCTTTCATTGGAAACTAAATTTATATTCCAATGCCTTAGCTTGGATGAAATTGACAACCAAGTTTAAATAATGCGCAGGTTTGTGTTAATGAACTATGGTACATGTGGGGTTAAATATTTCACATTCAGTTTTGAGTCTGCTTTATTCAAATTCTATTTGTCACCATACTATCGGCAGACAAACATTTTTTAAAAATGGAGTTGAAATCTCACAGAAGTTGTTATTTTCTTATAGAGCAAGTTTCCTGTCACTAAATAAGGAAAGTGACCACTTTGGAAAGAGCCAGACTTTATATCATTGTCTCCATGGCCTGATAGAATGAGCAGGATAATGTCAGTGACATGAATTAATGTCTCAAGAACACAATGCATGGGCATTTTAGAACATCAGGAAAAGTGAGGTAATTTTTTTCTTTCCTTTTCTTTTTTCCTTTTTGTTCTTCTTCTTCTCCTTCTCCTTCTCCTTCTTCCTTCTATTAAGCAGAAACACATTTAATAACATCCCCAAAACAAAGCAGATACTTGTGTGGCAGGACTGAAATCCCAACACCATTCAGCTTCTTGAGACCAAAGACATGTTAATTTTCATAAAACTCATGCCTGAAGTAACTGGTCACTCAAACTAAAATGTATTATATTGTCTTTTTAATATGAAACTATAAAATACTGAAAAGCATGTATACTGACATGATTCTCTATCATGTTTATATTTTCTTTTTTTTTTTTGAGTTGGAGTCTCAGTCTGTCCCCCGGACTGGAGTGCAGTGGCCGCTCCCGGCCACCACAGACTCAACCTGCTGGGCTCTGGCGATCCTTCTGCCTCAGCCTTCCAAGTAGCCGGAATTACAGGCATGCGCTACCATGCCCAGCTGATTTTTTGATTTATTGTAGAGATGACGTCCCGCTGCCGAGGCGGGTCT
>NW_007009607.1:0-1072 GCF_000164805.1 Carlito syrichta | reverse complement strand
GGAGGTGACTTGCTTCTGGCCATGACAGCCTTGGCCCACCGGGCTCCCTCAAGCCTTTCCCTGGCCTTCCAAGGTGCCAGAATAACAGGCACATGCCACCACGCCCAGCTTATTTGGGATGGAGGGTAGAGACGAGTCTCACCAAGGAGCCCAGGCAGGTCTTGGCACACAGACTCAGGTCAAACACTGGCCTCAGACTCCCAAAGAGCTTGGATAACAAGGCTGAGATCCAGAGTCTGGCCTCAATCCTTTGTCGAAAATGAAACAGAAGACCTGGTGCAGTGGCCCACGTTTGGAATTCCAGCACTCTGGGAGCCTGAGGTGGAAGGATGACTGGAGCCCAGGGTACCAAGGCCAGTATGGACCATGAAGGGAGACCCTTATTCTGTACCCATCCAAACAGGGGGACTGAGGTAGAGGTGCCTGTCATCTCGGTCACTCCAGAGGCTGAGGCAAGAGGATTCCTAGAGTCTGCCATTTCTAGGCTGGCAGTTAATGACGGTCATGTCCCCAGGACCCAGCTTGGGACACAGAGCCAGACTCTGTCTCCAAAACTATCAGAATTGTATAGAGATTCTCAACTACATGGGTGTGCTCACAGTGCAACTTGCTTTAGAACCAGGAAAAAGGGGATTGGGGAAGAAGAAATTTTCCCAGTGAGGGATGTTTCCCTGGCCTTTCTTGGCAGAAGGTATTCATTGCCGAGTTGTAGGATTGGTCTGCCAGGGGCACATTTCACAACTTGGAGCAGAAAGTCAGCAGTAAATCGGCCAAGGAGCTTTGAGAACTAAGTGGAGGCAGCCATTGGGGGGGATTGGCCCTGAAAGGTGCCGAGTTTGGGGGAGTCTCACATGTGGGGGACATTGGAGGAAGGACTGAGGGCAGAAGGTTTGCAGGAGAATGGATTTCTTTTTCTTTCTTTCTTTCTTCCTTTTCCTCTCTCTCTCTTTTTTGTTTCCACACTTGGTAGCCCTTACTGTTCTCAAAGCACCCAACTCAGGCTTTCCTCTCTGTCTCAGCCTCTCAAACTGCTGTGATCACAGGCTTTCCATTTGGTCACCATACTGGTCTT
>NW_007009606.1:0-643 GCF_000164805.1 Carlito syrichta | reverse complement strand
AGACCTGTTAGCTCAGGGGAGTCTTTCTTCATCTTTGATCAACATCTTAGAAAATAAACCACATCCTGACTGTTATTCACTCAAATTTTTAATCTGAACCTGAGCCCAGGACCTACACATATTCATCGAAGAGTTTACAAACCTCTGGGTAGAGAGTCTTTCCAAGCTTGGCGTTTTCCAAAGAGTAGACCTGGACGTGACCTACCAAAAAGTTTTCATTGTACTTACCCTTTCTACTTTTTATCTCTCTTTTATCCTTGTCAATTCTGTTCTCTGATTTTGTACAGTTTTTTCTAATTTCTTGTGTACTGCTCGCCTTTATTTACCACTTCTCATTTTTAAAATGTAAAGTTGTATATATTCCTCTCTGTATTGCTTTAGCTGCATCCCATAGGTATTGAAATGAAATAGTCTCCTTTTCACTGTTTTCTAGATAAGTTTATCATTTGGTTTTCATTTCCTTTTGAGGGTGATTCTTAATTTCTGGGTAATTAAGATTTGCTTGGTCATCTTACGACAATTTTCAGTTTTATTGGATTTTGAACTAACCCAATAAACTCAATTTTATTGGATTATACATTAATGCAATTTTGTTTGTTTCTTTTTTTTTTTTTTTTTTTTTTTTTTTTTTTTTTTTTTTTTT
>NW_007009605.1:0-939 GCF_000164805.1 Carlito syrichta | reverse complement strand
TACTCAGAACCTATTACCCATCCCTCTCCACTCTTATATTTTCTCTCTTATTTCACCTTAGGAACTACAGATTCCTAATTAAAGCTCAGGCAAAAGAGCTGACACAATTAAGGGATAAGTTACATGAAGGGAGAGATGCCTCCTTTTCACTCTTTGAGCATCTCAAGTTTTTCCTCAATCATAGTGACTCTGATGACTACCAGAGGGAGAACCTCCAAGAACAACTGTCTGAGGGGCTCAGGCTGGCAGGGAGCCTTGTCCGCAAATAGGCCCTGATGACACAAAGCTCTAGGCTTATGAGAGACTCCAGACCTCCGGACCTCCACCAATGACAATTTTATCAGTAGTCTTTTTTTCCACTAAACGTTTGTGGCCATGACATGACCAGGACTTCCTTGGTAGGACAAGATGAGGTCACAATATTGCAAAAATCCTTCTCTCTTTTTGATGGAACATGGTCTCTGGAGTAAGAAACGATGTCCATCTAGTTTTATAGGACAAGAATGAGCTTCTGACAGAAGGCAGCCTATTAGAGTGAATAAAGTCCTACACTGAAAATGAAAGTTCCCAGGTTCTATCCTCAGCGGCGTCTTTAGTTATGGTGGTTGGGTGATTTTTTTTTTTTTTTTTTTTTTTTTTTCTTTAATCAGTATTTTTTATTATGGTTTTGTGGGGTACAGTTAAGGGTAGGGGTACAATGACGTTTCATTCAGGCCCCCTGTAAATAAAAAGTGTTTTCCCATCCCCCGACAAATATTTGCTACTGTTAATCCCATCCCCCTCCCCCCCGAAGGTTCCCAGTACCATCCGTCATTTTCTCATAGTATTGCATTGGATGTTCAAGGTCCATTATATGAGTGAAAACATGGGATATTCGAATTTTTGTTTTTGTGAGAGGTCACTCAGTATTATGAACTCTAGTTCCATCTAGGTTGCAGC
>NW_007009604.1:0-935 GCF_000164805.1 Carlito syrichta | reverse complement strand
TATTTTTATATGCTTTACAGTGGTTTTTTGTTTGTTTTGTCTGTTTGTTTACTTCTTAGTATTTTTCATTACATTGACTAAGATTTCCAGAAAAAAAAATATAGACTCAGAATGATTATATTTGTAACTTTTATACTCAACTGAGTTGAGCTAAATTTTCACACTACTGTTGGTCATCTATCAATTCATCCTTATGCTTTAAACAAGTCTATATTTAGGTTGTTTTCTGCTCTATTGAGGTAAAAAAATGTGAAAAGTTCTGAATTTTATATCTTTACTTCTGAATATGTGATTTTAATGATATCATAATATGCAATTTTTCTTATTAAAATGTTTCCCTTTCTCATACTAATATTCGAATTCTGATTTGGGGTTTTTGTGTACATTCTCCTGTTATGGTTTTACCTGTTCTTTTTTGCCTTTCTGAAGTGACAGGGAATATACCCATTCTAGATTGACCTACTTGATTTTTATTTTTATTTTATTTTATATTATGCCTGTCAAGTCACCTTTCTACCAGTGACTTTGACATTTATGTTTAGCTTAGTAACTGACATATGTCTTAATTTGATTATGTAATATGTGCACTTTTATGCATCATGATGTTTCTTTAATTTTGCTATGTGGCTCACTTTCCTCTTTTTTTTTTTCTATCTGTCATTTGTAAGTTATAGACGTTTTTCTTCATTTAATATAGTTTTTATATTCAAGTCTCTTTAAATCCTGGTATAGCTCATCTGTATTTAACTATCAATGTCAAACCTGAAATAGCATCTATTGACTCTCCCTGTCGTGAAATGAAATGAGCACACTCAATTCTTGCTGCAGTTGAACCACCAGATTTTTGTGTGGCTGAATTAAAAATAAAATGAGAATAAAAGAAATAGAAATATTCACTCATTAAAATTCAATTAAAAAAAGATTTATCAAGGTTA
>NW_007009603.1:0-749 GCF_000164805.1 Carlito syrichta | reverse complement strand
TTATTAATGATGGCCATTCTCACTGGGGTTATGTAGTATTTCAAGGTGGTTTTCATTTGCATGTCTTTGATGATGAGTGAGGCTGAGCCCATTTTCATGTGTCTGCTGGTTGCCTGTATCTCCTCTTATGAGAAGTGTCCATCGTGTACATTGCCCACTTTTTAAAAGGACTGTTTGTCTTTTATTTGTGAGTGTTGGTGTTTCTTGTAGATCTTAGATGTTATGCCTTTGTCAGATACATATTTGGAGAATAGTTTGTCCCATTCTGTGGTCAGTCTTTCTACTCTATTGATGGTTTCTTTTGTTTTGCAGAGTTTTATTAGTTTGATGAGATCCCACTTGTCTGACATTCTCCTTTAGCTATCGGCATTTAGGGATCTGAAGAGGAATTAGCTCCCGGTTCGAGTTTCCATAAAGGTGTCTCCTGTGTTTTCTCAGATAATTATAATTTGATGTTTTACTTTTAGATCTTTGACCCATTTAGTGTTGAGGTGTATGGTGATAGTTAGGGGTCCTGTGTCAATCTAGTTCATATGGTGAGGGTTTTCCCAGCACCATTTATTGAATATGTTCTTCATTCCCCAGTGGGTGTTGGAGGTTTTTTCAAAGTTGAGTTGGTTGAGAATTAGAGGATTTTATTCTCTTTCCTGATCCATTAGCCGATGGACCTATTCTTGTAGCAGTACCAAGCTGTTTTCATTATTGTAAATTTATAGTAAATTTGACACCTGGAAAAGCGATAGCTCCTG
>NW_007009602.1:0-896 GCF_000164805.1 Carlito syrichta | reverse complement strand
TTCTGTAGATTTTTCTCCCTCTCCCCCTTTCTCTCTCCTTCTTCAATTCTGTTTTTGAGGGAAGGGGTTTGCTTTTATTTCTCTTCTGCAATGACCTGTTCTTCCTTATGAGGATCTTCTGGCTTTGTTCACGTTTCCCTCTGCTTTACAGTCTGTCTATTCAGCAGTGTGTAGTCTTGGTCTGTTCAGAGAATCTTACCAGTTCACCTATGCCATCACCTTTTTGCTTCTCCTCAACTTAGTTTTTAATTCTTTAGATCAGGGGTCATCAGACTCTTTCTTTCAGACTACTGCTACCTCTTCGGATTCCTCAGTGGCAGGATGCACAGAGCTAGGCAAGCAGGTAGTCCCGGGATACCCAGACATGGTGGTGCATGTCTGTAGTCCTAGTTACTTGGCAGGCTGAGGCAGGAGAATCATCTGATCCCAGGAAGTTGAGGCTGTGGTGAGCCAAGATTGCCTTTACAGACTTCTCTCAATGGATTTCCCATCTTTGCTGAGCTTCAAGGCTTCCAAGATGTTGGCAGCTGGGAATGAAAGGCAGAGGGAGGGAGCGTGGGGCAGGAACGCCGCATGGGCATGTGCCCACTGGGGTGGCTGCCTGAGGGACCTGGGAACAGAGGGCAAAAAGTCTTGTGCCAGGACAGAGCGGAGCTGGGACTCAAGGAATCTTTTTTGTTGAGTGATTTGAGTTCCTCTGGGTATATTTCCAGTAGAGGGATTGCGAGGTTGTATGGAAGGTCGATTTTTAGATCTTTTTAGGAATTGCCAAACTGTTTTCCAGAGGTTGTACTAGTTTGTACTCCCACCAAGAGGGTAGAAGTGTTTCCCTTGTGCTGCATCCTCTCCAGCGTCTGTTATTGTTTGAGTTATTGGTGATGGTCATCCTGATTGGA
>NW_007009601.1:0-683 GCF_000164805.1 Carlito syrichta | reverse complement strand
CAGGTCGAGGCTGCGCTGGCCGGGAGTGGCCACTGCACTCCAGTCTGGGTGATGGTGTAAGACTCCAACTCAAAAAAATAAAAATAGTAATAATAAAACCTGGAACACTGTTTGGCTGCATCATTTTAAATGTGCAACTGTACACCCCCAAAATGGCACTCCCGGGCGTCTGTCCCAAAGGAAGTCTTGTGTTTACACAAAAACCTGTACCTGGATGTGTATAGCAGCGTTTTAATAGCAGCACAAACTGGAAACTCCTTTGGTGGGATTAAGTTCAAGCATATGTTGGTACATCCGTGTGACTGAACACTATTTGACAGAAAAAGGAATGAAATATTAAAACATACAATAACCTCGGTGACTCTCCAGAGAATTATGGCAAGGAAAGAAATGAATCCCAGAAGGATACCTACTGTCTGCTTCCACTTATATGACATTCTTGAACTAACAAACATATACAAAGGAAGAACTTTTAAAAATTATTTATTTATTTATTGGGCTGGAGTCTCACTCCACCACCCAGGCTGGAGTTGAGTGGCACACTCTTCGCCACCCCAGCGTCACCTGCTGGGCTCGGGCCACCCTTCTTTCTCGACCTTCCAAGTAACTGGAACTACAGGTGCACACCACCCTGCTCTCCAAGTTGCCCGGGCTGGTCTAGATATTACTTTTCTATGGGATAT
>NW_007009600.1:0-953 GCF_000164805.1 Carlito syrichta | reverse complement strand
TTTACCATCTCTATACCAAGCACAGATTCATATATTGCATTTTAGGGTTTCACCAAACTTTAATGTTTTTGATAAATACATCATAAAATTTTCTGCCAGATAGTAAGTCATTAATGTTATAAGCAATAATCACATCATGAGACAAATTATTTTTCCACAAAAGCAGTTTTGCTTTTTCTCTATGATAACTTTTAATAAACTTTCATCTAATTTTATGAACCTCTCAGGATAACTGTGAATTTTTCAAGTTATTACAAAAAGCAAAGCAACTTTGAGTGATAATCCCATGATTTTCTTATCTTTTTCTTCTTTAGCTACCAAATTAAATGCTTAAAATAAAAAGCATAATTCAACCCTTGACTTAGAAAAATGCAATACTTTGATGAGAAAGAAACTAAGACAGTTATGGAAAAACTCTAGATTGTTTTTGCAAGATCCACTTTCATTTCAGACTTATTACAAATCCTGGGGTCACTTTTTCAATGAAATGTTTTATACAGTCTCAGAATTTGCACTTTATTGCTTCTTCAACATTCTTCTACTGGTACATTCAACTGCAAACCTTTGCATTTTGCCCATCTGTAATCCTATTTATTTTTATAGCACATTATTATTAATTTAAAAGTTAGTGATACTTCTTATCTACAGGGTGCCTGAATGAAACGTCATTGTACACCTACCCTTAACTGTACCCCACAAAACCATAATAAAAAATACTGATTAATGAAAAAAAAAAATTTTAATTTAAAAAAAAAAAAAAGTTAGTGATAAATAAAGCTTTACTTCATTGACTTTAAGATGTTACACACATACATCGTATGCTATAAAACAATTAAAAATGATGGTTTACATTGCTCAGAGTGAATCAATATCAGAGAAAATAACTGATAATTAACTATGAGATTTTTATTTAAACTATTTTTACAGTTTTGTACTCAGTTTCACTTACTAAA
>NW_007009599.1:0-789 GCF_000164805.1 Carlito syrichta | reverse complement strand
ATGCACCTGTAGTCCAAGCTACTTGGAAAACTGAGGCTGGAGGATCACCTGAACCCAGGAGGTCGAGGCTGCAGTGAGCCATGATCATGCCACTGCACTCCAGCCTGAGCACAACAGTGAGACCCCCTACTCAAAAATAGATAGATAGATAGATAGATAGATATTCTGAAGTCTCTTTTAAAAAGAAGAAGAAGAAGAAGAAGGGCTTGAGCAAAGCTGAGAAGTAGGCAAATCCTGGCCTCTGCTCCCTTAGTGGATCTCCCTTTCTGATCCAACCTCTACCCTCCCTGCACCCCCACACCATCACCACCTACCTTTTCACATTTCCTGCCTCGCCTGTCCCCAGTCCTTCTGTTGCCCACTAGCCACTGTCACTGCTGTAATAGACTTATTTGGCAGTTAAATAACCCTCCAGGAATCTTACATCTTGAAAAAATAAGCTAGGACAGGGGAAGTGAGTAGCCCTAGCCCTTGGAGAGTGAATCACTAACAATGGAAATTGAGGCAATTTTTGTGCAAGACGTTTTCCCTGGAAGCCTCAAATTATAACACAGAGACAAAACAGCACACTCAGCCCTTTGAAAGTCTAGAAAACAGAAGAAATGATTTCCCATGAACATGACATAGGAAAGAATGTGGGCTTTGGGAGTCTGGCCAACTTTAGACAGGCTTTTAGCTCAGGCTATAGTAGCTGTGGACCACAGGAACTTGGGCAGATAAATGGCTTATCTTCCCTGAGCTGCAGAAAATGTGAATACTTATGATTATATCATGGGTGATTATGATGAT
>NW_007009598.1:0-718 GCF_000164805.1 Carlito syrichta | reverse complement strand
CCTGCCATAAACTGTTGGAGGACACCCAAATTACGCCATTTCAAGAATGGTGCAGACCATAAATATTCAGTAATAGGTCCTCACGTTTAATAGCTCCAGCTAGAGCTTGCCAAGTGCCCTATGATTTTTGGCAAGTAGGTGCCCTAGATTTAACATCTACTTGTGAGCATGACTATTTCTCACCATTTTATTGGTTTCGAGAGAATGAAGAGCTTTAGCCTTCTGTGCATTCGGACAGAACAGACTCAAGGGCTGTGCTCAAAATACAAGACTCCTTTTCAGTTCCACAAAACCAAGTCATGGCACAGAGAAGCGAAGGCAGGTCCTTCCCATCCCCCAAAGCTTGGCCTGGCCACAGCGCACTTAATCAGCCATATTTGTGCGATCCCACTCTCGGCATGTACTGCTTCCACAAGCTGAACTACGTGGGGCTCTGTGCATAGCCGGCACATGGACTCAGAGCCAGCTGCTCTACTCCTGGGACACCCTCCCCAACGCCTCCTGGAGTACTGCATCTTCCTCCAGCCTTTCAGATGTCACCTCCTCATGCAGAGCCTATCGTCCATCAGAGAATTTCAGGTGGAAGCAATGTCTTTCCTCAGAATTTCTATTTTTCCTTCATTCAGAGAATACTTTCATATTAACCAAAATTTGAAAAAGCAAGAAAAAACAAAAGAAGGAAAAGCAAAAAGAGAGAATGAAAGAGAGCAAGAGGAGT
>NW_007009597.1:0-723 GCF_000164805.1 Carlito syrichta | reverse complement strand
GTGCCATAAGTCAAGTACAAAAGTTGTATAAAATAGAAATAAATTAGTCAAATGCCGCTAGACAATCAAATAAGAAGACAACCAAAATTGTGTCATTAAACAGCTTTGATAATGGTTGTGAGAGTCATTTCTGGCATTAATGACCATACATTTGGAAAATAATACTTATTTCTGAGATGTTTTTAAATGAAGCAAGGAATAGTTTAAAATATCATAAGGCAAATCTTATGATATTTTATTTATATCCTATAATTTCAAAATTCTCTGAGATTATTTTCAGGCAATAAATGTGTAAAGAAAATGTAGTTTTGTGATGTAAATGCACATTGAAATTGTGAACTACATGCAAGATTTGTCTTAGAAGTAAAGCTTGATAGTACATTATTGAATTGTTTTGTTAACAAAATAAATCTTATATAATCAAATAAATGACACAAAATTAAGTGTTCTAAAACTAAGTGTTGGAACAAAATAAAAATTATCTGACTCATCTAAATTGACACTGTGCTTTTAAAAACAACTGAAAAATCCATTATACACAAAGTATTAAATAGGCACTTATTAAGCATTCTTGCCAGAATTATAACTGCTGCTACTTTTAAAGTTCAAGTTTAAGTTCACAAGATTCACTAATTTCAATAAATGCATAAATATTTCAAGAAGTATTTTTATTTTTATGATATATGTCTTTGGGATACTATGATATTTGCATTTTTGGTAAGT
>NW_007009596.1:0-823 GCF_000164805.1 Carlito syrichta | reverse complement strand
GCCCAGATCCAGCAAAAGCCACAAACCATGGTGATTTTAAGAAATGTATTTTTTTAAGGGGATGGGTGGGATTGGCAGTTGAGGGAAACTGCTAGGGGAGAGAGGGGCACACCTCATCAACAAGGGTACCTGCATGATCAACAAGGGTACCTGCATGATCAACAAGGGTACCTGCATATACCTAACCCTGAAATGTACCCCACATCTTTATAATAAAAATTTTTAAAAATCTGTGGGTTCCAGAAGTAGTATTTCTACTAAGAAAGCAAAACAGATAAAATACATAACGTTTTTGAATATATTCAGAGGGTATCTTCAAATCTGTTAGAAAAGCTGGAGATAAATTTGTGATTGATATAGAGAGACAACTAAGCAAAATTAAAATGAAGTAATGAGAGGCCTCAGGTGACTTAATATTGTACTAGAAAGAAAACGTGATTGTGATATACCACATGGTTCAGCTGTGATTGTTTCAAAATATTAGAATTATAAACACAAAATATTGACCTAACAAAAATGTGCTATAACAGTATCAAAAGAAGGAAATAACTATACTGAAATGATAGGGAACTTATGAGTGTATGTGGCTGTTATATGTGCATGTTTTTGTTTATGTGGGGGTGTGGGAGGGTGTGTTGTTAAATATTAAAAAACTAAATTCCCTTCTAGTAGGCATTCAATGGAGAATATATAAAGCTAAAACTTCAAGAAAGATTATAGAAATAGTATTTACAAATACAGAAGTAAACATAAAAGAATAGCCTAAAAGTTAACAGGAGGCCAGGTGTGATGGTTCACATCTGTAATCCCAGCATTTTGGGAG
>NW_007009595.1:0-919 GCF_000164805.1 Carlito syrichta | reverse complement strand
TTGAGCAGGAGATACCTTGGGTACCGAGGGGTGACTGAACACATGATGTTATCAATACACGACGTGGCACATGGTAGATATTTAATAAAAAATGGCTTTATCATTGTTTATCATCACTAAGTGTTGCCATGAGTCATTACAGACTTCCAGAAGGTGGGTGGCCCGGCCTACCTCCGTCCTAGAGGCCTACACCTGAATGCACCTGATTAGGAAGGAGGAGAGAAGTCGGAACAACTCCTGACCCCTTTGACTTCCTCCTTGCTGTGCCCCCCACGCCAGATGCCAGCACCTCTGCCAGGACAAGGGGCAGCCGGGGTAGGATCGCTGGGCCCCCCTCCAGTTGGCCCCAGCGCCAGGCCTCCAAGTTGTGCCGCCTTCCCTTTGCCTTAAAAATGCAAAGCATTCCAGCCATTTTAATTACTGGGCGTTGCATAAGCCAGCAACTAGTTCATACAAAGGAACAACAGACAAAAAATGATTTTTCAACATGCATTCAGCCTCTCCCCTCCTTTTCCCCTGAAATCAGCTGAAATCTACCCCGTCACTAGCTCCTAGGCCTAGGTAAACACGCCAGGTATGCACAATCTCTTTTTGAGTTTGTTGATGTGACATCAAGGTCTTTTTTTCTCTGAATATTTGAAGCAAGAGCAGTTCCAGCTACCTTTAAGCGGTTTGGAAATTTACTGGTCATATTCCTATTTGACACGCTAAGACTAGCAGAGGACTCCATGTCATATTCATGGAGAACTTTGTTATAAAACAGACTTCAGCGTGCAGTGGGTCTGCCTGGGCACCAAGTCGGAGTACTTCAAGTTCCTGAAATTCTAAGGTGACTCCTAAGAAGTGAGCCCCAAACACAATATTCTAGCAATGCTTCGGAGTGAAGGATGACTAAAAGTTCATGCGATTACGGCGGCCT
>NW_007009594.1:0-745 GCF_000164805.1 Carlito syrichta | reverse complement strand
TGTTTTAAACCAAATCAAAAGTGATTAATTCTGCTATAGTTCTAAAATATTTTAAATGTAATTGTGTTATTAGTCTACTGAAACTATACTAGAGAAACCATTTTAAAATTTAACTTTTAAATATCCTGCTATTCCTTGGAGCAGATTTACCATTCAGTTACAGTTGTTTGCCATATTCTATGGGTATTCCATTCTATTAATGTCTATTTTAGAGACATTGCAGATTATTAAAACAACATGATCCTTGCTTTGAAAAATGTCATGTATTTCAATATTCTAGGTTTCTTAAATGCCTATTACTAATATTTTCCTGAATATTTTCTTCCTGGACTATATGAAATTGATTAACAAGAGTGTGTGGAATAAATGGGCCTAGAAGCTATAAGTAGAGAAAGAAAGCAACTAACAAGGAAATCATAGAAGTAGTAGGGGAATTAGAAACCATGTACTGTAAGTATTTTAAGAAAGTAAACACTGTCAAAACTACTAAGAAATCAAGAAAAATAAGGAATGCATAGTGAACATGAGTTTTAATGTCACATGGGCTATGATAAGATGATTATATGTTATGATCTAACTAAGATACCTTAGACAATGAAGGGATTCATACTGTGTAACCTAACCTCCTCTAGTGTTACTGGTGTATCCTTCATCTTTTTCTAACTTTTAAATTACTAAGTGTCTCTGCAATCTATTTCTCTTTACCTCATTAGTTCTGGATATTTTGTAAGTCTTGCCTTATATT
>NW_007009593.1:0-763 GCF_000164805.1 Carlito syrichta | reverse complement strand
GAGTTGTGACAAGAATAATCCAAATTTACTCAACAAAATTTTTTGTACACAAAAATAAAAAACTTAAGAGGTAAATGGAAAAGTTCTGATCCTTGAAACTTTGTAAGAAGGATCATTGGTTAAAAGAAATTTGGGGAACGTCCTTGAAATGGAACTATGGACAGGAAATATAAACACAGACATAGATAAAGTAAATATGTCAAACGTGAATAACTTGTATCTAGATGGTAGAATTATGAGTGTTTGTTGTACTCTACTTTCAACTTTTCTTTGTTTCATAAGTTTTATTTTAAAAAGTTATGAAAAAAATTAAAAAGAAGGGGTTAAGAGTCAAACAATCAAAAGACAAAAATTCCTCAAACTTTTCTCAGGCTTTTGATTTGTTTTGCCAAAGCCTTTTGTTGTCTTTCCTTCTTTCTTCATCTTTTGCCCAGACCAGCCCACGGGAGACAGTACAATGAAATGCTTCCATTCCATAAGTAGGGAACAGCACTAATTCTCAAGGCTAAATTTTCAATTGGCAAGAGGCCAGCAAGAGCCTTATGCTATCTAGATCTCCCTCCTGGGGGTCACTGGACGTGACAGAATGGCAGCAGGAACAGAGAACACCAAGATGCTGTGCTCAGCTTTCCTGGGAATCCCCGAGCCAAACCAAATGCTGGAAAACCACCGGGATTTATTTACTTATTTACTTATTTATTTATTTGTTTGTTTATATTTTTTGCCTGGGGCCTCACCCTGTCATCCAGGATGGAGTGCAGTG
>NW_007009592.1:0-766 GCF_000164805.1 Carlito syrichta | reverse complement strand
GAGAGTAGTGGAATGGAAGGGAGAGGAAAGGAATGGAATGGAGTGGAATGGAATGGAAAGTAGTGGAATGGAATGGAATGGAGTGGAATGGAATGGAATTGAATGGAATGAATGGAGAGGAATGAATTGGAATGGAATAGAGAAGATTGGAATAAAGAGGAATGGAATGGAAGGGAGAGGAATGGAATGGAATGGAATTTGTGGAGAGGAAAGAAATAGAGAAAAATGGAAAGGAATGGAACGGAGTGGAATGGAGAGGAATGGAATGGAATGGAGAGGAATTGAATGGAATGGAATGGACGGAAATCGAATAGAGAGGAATGGAATGCAATGGAATAGAAAGGAAGGATTAGAATGAATGGAATGGAATGGAGAAAAATGGAAGGAATGGAATGTGATGGAATGGAAGGGAAGGGAATGGAATGGAGAAGAATGGAATGGACAAGAATAAAATGGAATGAAAAGCAATTTAATGGAATGGAATGGAATGGAGATGGATGGAATGGAATGGAAGGGAGAGGAATGGAAAGGAATGAATTGTAATGGAATGGAATCGAATGGAGTGAAATGGAAAGGAATGTAGAGGAATAGAATAAAATGGAATGGAGTGGAATACAATGGAGAGAAATGAAATGGATGGAATGGATTAGAGTGCCATGGAATGGAGAGGAATGGAATCGACTGAACTGAAATGCAGTGAAATGGAAATGAATGAAGTGGAATGGAAGGGAGAAGAATGGAATGGGAAGAACGGAATGGAATGGAG
>NW_007009590.1:0-797 GCF_000164805.1 Carlito syrichta | reverse complement strand
TCTTTTACATCTCACACAGATCCTCAAACTTTTCTTTTTTTATTTGTATAAATTTAAGGGGTACAAGTGCAGTTTTGTTGCATGGATAGATTGCATAGTGTGTAGTCTGGGCTTTCGTGCACCTGAATGCTTCTTATTATGTTCATATTTATGTTCTTGTTCCTATTTCAAATTGACTCTTTTGTTCCATAATCTCTTCTGACTGATTATTTATGTTATAGAGTAAATATTTATATTTGTACATTTGTTTTTTTAGCCAGCCACTATACTGAAATCTCATTAATTATAGCAATATTTTTAGTTGATTTTTTTGGGTTTCTTCCTTTATTCATATCTATTTCTATTCCAGCTCTTCTGTTTTTGTTGGGGCTTTTGTTTCTGTTTTCCAAGACTTCTGAAATAAGGTTAAATAATTATTATTTGGGTATATCACAATTAATTGGCTATTTACTACTATTTAGAGATTAATTCTATGCCAGTTTTTCTTTCCTTTTATAAAACGATTTTATAAATCAGAGATAGCTACTGGATTACCAACTCCCTTTTTTAGCATCTATTAAAGCAATCATGTGATTTTTCTTATTTGTCATCCTGATGTGATACATTATCTTAATATACTTGCTAATATTATATTATTCTTATATCCCTGAGATAATGCTACTTGGCGAGTTATTCTTTTAATATGCTATCACATTTGATTTGATACTATATTATTTTATTGCATTAAAATATTATTTTGAGATAATGCTACTTGGCGAGTTATTCTTTTAATATGCTATCACATTTGATTTGATACT
>NW_007009589.1:0-890 GCF_000164805.1 Carlito syrichta | reverse complement strand
TGTTAAGCATCTTCTGTCATCTCTTGGGCTCTGTGGAAAGCACATTTGGTGAGGAAACAATTACTGTAGGTATAAACTCATTGTTAAGCATCTTCTGTCATCTCTTGGGCTCTGTGGAAAGCACATTTGGTGAGGAAACAAAAAGCAAGAAGAGGCTTCCCTATTGTCTTCTATTTCTGAAAGCACATTAAGACTGAAAGACTTTGTAGTTGTAGGGTAATTTCAAAATTGAAACATATAGCAAAAGAAGTGATCAAATGGGAGCAAATAGAACATTGAGATTAGCTAATTCTAAAGCAAATGGAATTATCAATTATGTGAGATGAGTCTATTTGTGGTCACTTTGACGTTAATTTTGGTAGATACAAAAGAGCCAAATCTTAGACATTTTGCTCTTTTAAACATTTTTTGTAAATATATTGTTTCTTTGTCCATCTTGTTAGAAACTTCGTGTCAAAATGTGTGTATAGGCTTGGGATCTCAATTTGAATACAAAGCCCTGATGGAATCAAGCTGGCACAATTTCCTTTTTTCACATAAATACTCATTTTGTGATGACTTTACTGAAATTTTTTTTTAAGGGAGCAGTATGCAGAGGGAAAGATGAGAGGGGCTGCCCCAGGAAAGAAGACATCTGGTCTGCAACAGAAAAATGTTGAAGTGTAAGAAGCTCTACCTTTGTTTTGATTTTGCATACTGTTTTGTAATTTAAATTCATACTTGATACTCATGTGTTAAGACTTTATTGGAAATGGAAATATTGGAATTTTGTTGGAACCAGTGAGAATCCCATTCCTCAGGTGTAAAGTCATTGAGAATTGCCGGACTCGGTGGCTCAACCTGCAATCCCGCACCTTGGGAGGCTGAGGTGAGTGGATTGCCTGAGCCCG
>NW_007009588.1:0-897 GCF_000164805.1 Carlito syrichta | reverse complement strand
TTTGTTTTGCTGTCCCTTTTTTGCTGCCTGTTCATGCAATTTTTAAGTGAGAGTTTCTGAGCTTCCTGCAGTTCTCATTTTTCAGCTTTATTCTACAAATTATTGTGGTATGACTAAATATGAGAATATTCATGCACCAAGAGACTGCTAGCCAAACACAAATTTTCCTTCTGATCCATCCACTTTCTCAAAAAATAAACTTTGTCCTTTGGAATCATTTTAGATGCATAGGACAGTCGCAAAGATAACAGGTAACATTCGCACGTTCTCTTCCCTAGCTTCCCCTAAAGGTAAAATGTTGCATCACCACTGTACGTTTGTCAAAATGAATGCATTAACATTGGTGCTTTCTTTGAACTTCACCAGATTTTTCACTCATAACTGTGTTCCAGGATCCAATCTAGACTTTCCCATTGCCATGATTTGGCCCACTTAGGTTGTGAGTGCTACCAGCTGAAGTCTGCACAGCACCCGCCCACCATCTCAGGTGGTACCACGTCATATCCACACCCCGCTAACTAAACTACAACAGAAAGTCAATGGGCTTGCCTTTTACAATTCCTCCATTTATTGTCCTCTCAAAACCCATCACTCTTTGATAGAAAGCACCAAAGCTATAAGGAGAAGACACACAGCACCCAAAACCTGAACGGTTAATCACACTGCTCAAAGGCAAGTGTCCCTACCTTGAAGGCCAGCTGGAAGAGAACAGAGTCATCTATATGACCAACAATAATTGCCAACAATAATTGCCTGAAGGTGGGTGCAAGCCATGCTGGGGAGTAGTGGAGAGAGGGACTAGGTAGGGTGCTTCCAGAGAAGACAGGGAAGCGCCTTGTCAAAGTGACCCTCGGGCATGAGACATCTTTTTTTTTTTTTTTGAGTCGGAGTCTCACT
>NW_007009587.1:0-1224 GCF_000164805.1 Carlito syrichta | reverse complement strand
AGGAATCAATTAGAAGTCAAAACTTGGTGTACTTAGAATCCAAGTACAAGTGATAAACAATTTTTTTCAAGATATCTAAACATGATCTAAAAGGTTGTAGTTTCAAAAGTATCTGAGACCAGCAGACATTTTAGAAGGATAACCAGCTTTGTCACTGGCCTGACCTGGGCTCTACTGGTTATATTTCTGTTGGGCAAGACATTTTACTTCTTTTTTTTTTTTGAGTTGGAGTCTTACTCTGTCGCCCAGACTGGAGTGCAGTGGCATGCTCCTGGTCACTCCAGCCTTGACCTTCTGGGCTCCAGCGATCCTTCTACCTCTGCCTTCCAAGTAGCCAGAATTACAGGCGTGCACTACTACACCTGGCCAATTTTTGATTTATTATAGAGACGAAGTCTTGCCAAGTTGGCTGGGTGAGTCTCGAACCCACAGGCTCTGGCAATCCACTAACCTCGGCCTTCCAAAGTTCTGGGATTACAGGCTGAGCCATAGAGCCTGGCTGACATTTTACTGTGTAGTTATGTTACAGAATTTAGTTGAACTAACCAAATAATTGTTTGCTGTGATAAGAATTTGGTGAAGTGACTTGTAGTCTGGATGAGAAAGGATAATAAGGAGTACTTGGAAGAGGTTTCTGAGAGTTCTAAACAAGAATCAGTATCATGAAGCAACAATAGGTAGACACTATTCACATCATTATGTATGGTATATAGTTGGTATACTCTGCTCCTCATCATGTTAATTTATTTCTCCGAACCATTGAGCATAGTCAAGCAGTATGCCAACTATCTTGTATTTCCTAAAGAATTGACTTCCTCTAGATTATATTGATGGAGAGTAAACTAGACCTCTATATCAGATGGGGGAAGTTTTCTTGCCCTATTTTGACACATGGGTCAAGTCATTTCATTCTGTGAGCCTCTCTTGTGTATATAGCAGTACTGGTCATCTACAAAGGACCAGAATGGAATTTGGGTGTGGAAACCCTAGGGCTTAAGGTGAATGTCTCATAGCCTCAACAAACCTATGTCTACTTCTCAGACTGTGGGGGAAGGATTTCAAACATTCTAACTTTACTGGTAAACTCAGATGACACAGGAGGGGGAAAAAGTGTGCTTTTGAATATTTATAAACTGATTTTGCTTTGTGAAAAATTACTGCTTGCCTACTACTTGGTAAATCAGGGAAGCATTTCATATTATTGAGTCTTGGATATGCATGTCT
>NW_007009586.1:0-841 GCF_000164805.1 Carlito syrichta | reverse complement strand
CACCTCAGCCTCCCAAAGGCGCGGGATGACAGGCTGAGCCACCGAGCCCGGCTCTGTTGCTTTTATAAACCATGGAATTATCCTGGACATTCTGATATTTAAGTCACCTCCTGAACTGAGACCTCACGTTCTAGAGCCTGGTTTGGAAGCTGTGGTCTTTGCACTTGAGAGCTGAGATCCCAGGGAGGTGTGGGCGGGGTGGAGAGCCAGCTTGATTCCTAACAGGGGTACTTCATCATTTCCAGGCTGAAGCATCCTGGTTTACAGTGACAGCTTCTCTGAGCAGGCGGCATTGTCCCTGCTGCCCCACAGAGTCGTGATTCAGGCCCCACATTTGACTCTGCCAAACTCCCAGAGAGCTCTGGATCCTGGTCCTAGGCCTCCGGTGCCAGCTGTGTGAAAAGAGGCCACTTTATATTTGATACAAAGCGTCCGCCGGCCTCATTCATGATGTCCGGAACACACTAAGCGCCGGACACAGGGCCGCAACGGACCACTCCAACACACCACTCCAACACAAGCTCGCTCTTCTGCCTCCTCACCAGCGAGGCTCCCACAGATCCAGATGAAATACAGCGGCTTGTCTTCTCCACCCCTCATCTCCCCAGATGTCAAAAGATGTTTTGGGGGACAGTCCAAGAAAAGCCCGATTCTCCTCACTGTTCTTTACCTGCCAAGAAGCCCTAGCCTGTAGGTGCCTGGCAGAGGCCAAGGAGCTGCCAGAAGGCGTCAGCCCATTCACACTGGTTGAGAAGTGGCCTCTTCTGTGCCAAGTCCAGCCTTGGCACACAGGGCCTGGTTCTCATGAGCTGCACCTGTCTGCCCAGGCCTCAAACCCCAT
>NW_007009585.1:0-840 GCF_000164805.1 Carlito syrichta | reverse complement strand
GTCTTGCAAGCCAGGGCTAACATGAATGTCTATGAAAAGCAAAGAGAGCTTCCTTTATGGCGTTTTGTTTAAAAGCAACATCTGAGATCCTGATCTGAACAGGGTTAGGTTAGGTAGGATCAAATGCATCTTCAAGATCCCTTACCTGCTCAAGCATGTGTTCATCTTCTCCCTGCCCACCCACTTGTCAAGTGTGCACAACCATCTGTGATGCGCCCAGCTCTGTGCCAGCCCCAGGCCCACCCCTGCCTTCTGAGGGAGACAGACAGTTAACCAGAGGAAACAAGTCCACAGCCACAGGCCGGGAAAAGAAAGCAAGACAGGTGCTAATTGTGAATAAATAGGGGAGCCCATTTAGATAAGATCTAGGATGAAATGAAAATCAGTCAGTGCCTCCCTAGTGGCCAAAGAATCCCCCCCACACCCAAATTGGTAAATAACTAACTTCCTTGCTCGATATGGCCCGTTCTTAGATGAATTGGGTTCCAGTTTCTGCTGAGGAGATAGCACCCCCTGGTGGTTGGAGGCCCAAGTTTTCACACGCTGCCATGAGCGTACCAGAATCTTCTGCGCTCAATCAGGTGAGAGGCTAGACTGGTAAAGAAGTGCCTGCTTGTTTTCCTAGAATGGGGCCCATCTAGAGTCATCTGAAGCTTCCTTTTATTACTGAGTTCCAATCCCAACCTCTCTGCTTCCTCAATGCTGTGAATTTGGGCAAAGTGACTGAAGCGCGCTGAGCCACCCTGCCCTCCAATTCCTCACCCATATAAATGAGAGTGTTGGAGACAATGTGGTGTTCGTGTTAGGATCAAATACGATAACAAGATGACATCCAGTCCG
>NW_007009584.1:0-848 GCF_000164805.1 Carlito syrichta | reverse complement strand
CCAATTTAAGCGAGTCTTGATATAACTAAACTGCAAATGAAAAACAAAGTAGATAAGATTCTTTGTAAGATAATGTTTAGTACATGTTGCAAAAGAGACCAATATATTCCAATTGAGAAGACCAGGTAGAGTGTCTTAGTTTTTTGCTGCTATAAGAGGATACCACAAACTAGATAATTTATAAAGAACAGAAATTTATTTCTCGTAGTTGAAGAGTCCTGAAAGTTCAAGATAAAGGCACTGGCAGTTCTCCGGTCTTGTGAGAGCTGCTCCGAGATGGCGCCTTGTTGTTGAGTCCCCTGGAGAGGAGGAACACTGTGTTTCGCATGGCAGAAAGCAGAAGGGCAAGCAAGCGAAGCCTCTATGTGTAAAATATCTTTTATAAAAGCCTTAATCCCATTCACAAGGAAAGGAGCCCTCAAGACCTAATCACTTCTTAAAGGCACCATCTCTTAATATCATCATACTAGCCATACTAGATGAACACCCTGATTTTGAAGGGGGACATTTTCAAACCATAGCATAGAGAAAATTTAAAAAAGAGCTGCCAACAAATGTGTTAACACTGACATTGGATGGATTGGAAGAGACCTCTGCAATCTTGGGCCTTTTGTTTTGGAAGGTGAATTTTGGAAGACAACTTTGGTTGTATTTCTTTTTTTTTTTTAGCCGGGTGTCTCGGTGCTTGAGGATAGAACCGGTGGACAAGAAGCCGCCGGCACCACCGAAGACATGACGCCGAGGGAGCCGGAGCCCTTTCCCTCTGCCTCCGTACATAACGGGGAGTGGGACTACACACCCGGCCCCCGCCAAGAAAAGGAGAGTAGAAATTTTTTTTTTTTTTTTTT
>NW_007009583.1:0-1431 GCF_000164805.1 Carlito syrichta | reverse complement strand
GCTCAGGCAATCCACTCACTTCAGCCTCCCAAAGTGCAGGATTACAGGCTGAGTCACCAAGCCCGGCTTGAAATTTTAATTTTAATTGCTTTAACTTGAATAGCCACGTGCACTAGTGGCCACCATATTGAACAGCTTAGTTTCTAGATAGGGCCTAAAGAAAGAACTCTGTATACACGTGAGACAGTCCTCTCTTCTTTCTCCTCACTCACCTACCCTTCTGCCCGTCATTCCCTCCTTAAACATGCACCAAGTACCCACCACGGGCAGGCGCTGGGCTTGGTACCAGCAGTGGAGACCAAAGACAGTCCTGGGACCAGCACAGTTTGGATGACAGGGACAGATATAGGAAGGATGGTATGCACTTAGGGCTCCCTGATCAAATATATCCATATCATAGGTACCCATTTTTGCCAAATCTTATTTTTCTTTTATGTTGAAACTCATCAAAAATCACCCAGTGCAGCTTACCAAGAAAACTTCATGAAAGTCAGATGACTTTGGGATCCCAAAACATGTCATGAGAGTGGCCAGGAGGAAGCAGAGGATCTGGGGTTGACTGGGAGAGGCTGGGAGGCTCTGGGTAGAGGCACAGAGGGAGGGCTTTGACCTGAGGGTGGTGAGGGCGGAGAAACTCTGGCACTGGGCCGTGAGGCAGGACACCTGGAGGAGGGCATGGGGACCGGGTGCCAGGCAGGCTAGGCCGAAACTTCATGCCTGGACCTGGTTGGAAGGCCCTCAGCTCTTTATCCACTTGGTGGTCAAGGGATTCCTGATTGGACCCAGACTTGCCAGGACATAAGAGGGAGAGGCTCATGACACGTCAGGGAGGCGGAGGGGTCATGGGTGCGATGACCCAGAAAGCACTGGGGCTCTGACGGTGATGTGTGGGGTCTGCCCTGGGCAACGGTACTGTCCCTGCTCCCTGACCCAGTGGTGTCTGGTGTGACACACCTGATGGGTCCTCTCTGAGGACGGCAGGGAAGTGTTCTGCTGGGCACGTATTATGGAACAAGAGAGTAAAGGAATGATCCAGATCCCTGTGATGAGGTGAGAGAAGACGCTATCAGGACTTGAGCAATGAACCAGGTCCTGGCAGAGGGTTGCTGGGCACCGAGCATACCAGTCATCATTCATTCATTCTATTCCTGCATTCATTCATCCATCCAGTGTAAGGCCTTTGATGCACATAGACAGTGCTGCGCCCTGTGCTCATAGCCGGGAGGGAAAAGTCTGAGGCAGGGGACAGATGGGCATCAAGCAGAGAGTTGTAAGAATGTACAATAATAGACCTGGAAACTCAGAAGAGAAGTTTCAGGGTGCAGAAGAAAGAACTTTGGCCTGACCTGGGAGTCACGGAGGCACTCTCTGAGGAGGTGACATGGTTCCTGAATGGCTGCTTGGCTGGGCTGGGGAGAGGAGCTCTTAGGC
>NW_007009582.1:0-955 GCF_000164805.1 Carlito syrichta | reverse complement strand
GCAAGTCCCGGTGGCAGTCGTCTGGGTCGTTGTGGGTTTTCGCCCGCTTGGGCCTATGGCACGCTCAGCCGTGACCGAGGGGAAGTGGGGCAGCGCAAGGAGCTGCCCCGTCCAGGTCACACACAGGCGACTGGGTCAGGGCAGCGGGATCCTTTCCTCACCTCCGTCGACGCAGCTCTGGCCCTGAGCCTCCCTGGCCGGTGGGTGGGGGCCGTATGGTCTTTGAGGACATGGCCATTTATATCTACCAGGAGTGGGGTCCCCTTGATGAAGCTCAGAGATTGCTCTACCACGACGTGATGCTGGAGAATTTGGCACTTTTGTCCTCACTAGGTTGTTGGCATGGAGCTGAGAATGAGGAGCCACTTTCAGATCAAGGTGTTTCTGTAGCAGCATCACAGGTCATGAATCCAATACCCTGTCTATCCACTCGTAGGTCCAGCCTAGTGAGACACGTGACCCACTCTTGAAAGACATTCTGTGCTTGATTGAGCCCAGTGGAACCTATCCTGCACAAAAGATATATATTTGTGAGGCAGAGTTTTTTCAACACTGAAAGCAGTAAATTGGAGAGAATCTTTCCAGAGAGGGCAATTGGATATTTTCGTTTGGAAAGAACCATGGAATCAGTGTGGCAGAGAGGACCTTCACATGCAGTAAGGGTTGGAAGGATTTGCCAGCCACCTCAGGTCTTCTCCAACACCAGGCCCCTCAAAGTGGCTGGAAGCCACACAGGGACACAGAGGACAGCCAAGTCTTTCAAACTGGACAAAATGATTACAAATGCAGTGAATGTGGGAAAACATTCACTTGCAAATATTCACTTTTTGAGCTCCAGAAAATCCACACAGGAGAAAGGTCTTATGAATGTAACAAATGTGGGAAATTCTTTTGGTACAGTGCTAACTTCTTGAAACATCAGACAGTTCATAGCAGTGAAAGGACTTATGAGTGC
>NW_007009581.1:0-887 GCF_000164805.1 Carlito syrichta | reverse complement strand
CTAATGTATGCCCTTGCCTTTGCATTTTTTTCATTCATTCCATAGCATGGTCTCCTCCTGCCTGTTCTGTCTATATCAAGTTCCCTCAAGCACATTTATAAACTTGCCTATGCACAATAAGCCCAAAGTGTAGTTGGATTTTAATAATTTCTAATTAATCCTTCTGTGTATAGCTACATCTACCACTGCTCACTCTCCCTTCAAATGACCTTCACCAGAAAAACTGGTGAATCATGACTACATCACGGAAACCAGATTTCTTCTCCTTTAACATTTACATAGGCTGTTTGTCTGCAAGGAATTTCTAGCTTTTCACTTCACTAAGCTGATCCCATCAGCTGATCACTTGTTTTGCAGCTCTGTTTCAAGGTCAGAAGCCCTGATCAGCAGTACTGCAGTAGTTTATTCAATGTACCTATTCCTATCAGACAACAAACTTTCTGTGTAAGGTTTAACCTTGGGAGAAAAATTAAGCTGGGGAAAATAGCTTAAGCTCTTCTACAGAGTTGTGATTTCAAGGCGTACCAGGCAGTCTGGTATAGGTGAAAGAATGCAAGAAAGGTTCAGAGACCTCAACTAGCCACAAACCATCTCTGGGCCTCCATCTAAGGACTGTTGACCTGAGTGACATTTCTGGAAACTTCAGCTGTAAAATTCTGTGAAAATCTACTGACTTTCTTCTTTATCCTTACCAAAGTAATCGTTTTTTAAAAAGTGTTCAATTCTCAATAAGTATGTTTAAGGTATGGGAATTCTAAATATACTACCTTCTCAAAGTTGGAACACTTTGAAAAAATTTTTAAAAGCCTCATCAAAATGTATTTCAAAAATTAGTTTGAGCCAGCAGAATAGATAATGGAGAATAATGTAGGTAAGAAATGCTAAGT
>NW_007009580.1:0-1669 GCF_000164805.1 Carlito syrichta | reverse complement strand
CCTCTGGCTCCCTCACTGTGATCCCTTTGTGGCCTTCGCTGCCAGTGTCCAGCCTGGCACTGTGGTGTTGGGCAGACTTAGGCACCAGCAGTTGCTCCTGGCAGCTTCTTCCTGGGAAGGGCTTTTGTTGGTTTTAGAAAAAGGAGCTCAGTTTCTGTGTCCTGGGAAGCACTAGGGTCCAAGCAGAGCAGCTGCATCACCAGCTGCTTCACCAGGAGAGCCCTGGCCACTTGCTCCTGAGTCCCTACTCATCAGCCACTCACATGCCCACTTATACACAGACACACATGCAAATTCATTCATTCACTCACTCACACAAGGACTCGTACAGTCCGACTGGCTCTGCTGCTATCTTCCAACAGTTTACTTTAAAGCAAATTAAAAGATAAGAGATTATATATAACATTTTCTATTTATGGACATATTTACGTTTCTGATGCTATTTATTTATTGATTGATGATATCTAAGCTGTCACCTGACCTTTTGACTTAAAGAATCTCTATTAGCATTTTTTGATTGATTACAATCTGGAAATGTCTTCATTTTCACCTTTTTCTTGAGAAATAGTTTTGCTATATATAAAATTCTTAGTTCATAATTTTCTTTTTGTTTTTAAGCCGTTTGAACAAGTCATTTCAATTCAAATCTTTGTTTTTTTATTTGAGAAGTCAGTCAGTATGTTATTTTTTGCCTGGATATAATTTATCATTTTATCTTGTTCTTTCAATATTCTTTTCTTTGTTTTCATCTTTCATAACACCAAATGTAGTTTCCTCTGTGTTTATCTTTCTTAGGATTTATTGTACATCTCAGATTTGTGAGTTAATATTTGATTTCTCCTTTTTTTTCTTTTAGAAGTTCAATAACCCTTATGTTAGCATTCTTTTTTTTTTTTTTTTTTTTTTTGAGTTGGAGTCTCACTCTGTCGTCCAGACTGGAGTGCAGTGGCCGCTCCCGGCCACCGCAGCCTCGGCCTGCTGGGCTCCAGCGATCCTTCCGCCTCAGCCTTCCTAGTAGCCGGAATTACAGGCATGCGCCACCACACCCAGCTGATTTTTTGATTTATTGTAGAGATGAGGTCTCACTGCCCAGGCGGGTCTCGAACCCGCGGGCTCAGGCAATTCACTCACCTCAGCCTCCCAAAGGCGCGGGATTACAGGCTGAGCCACCGAGCCCGGCTATGTTAGCATTCTTGATCTTGTTACACAGATACTAACAGCTCTGCTAAGTTTTCTTCAATCCTTCTCCCCCCTCCCTCTTATTTGGACTCTAACTTCTATCACTCATGTTTAAGTTCATGGGTTCTTTAATTTTTGCCACCTCAAATATTCTATTGAGGTCCTCTAGAGAATTTTTTTGTTATTACAATTTTAAACTTTAAAACATCTATTGATTATTTCTTATAATTTATATTTATTTGTTGAAATATCTTATCTGGCCATTGACTGTGAACACATTTTTATTTAATTTTTTGAACTTTTTTTTTCATTCTTTCACTATATTTGTAAAAGCTGCTTTGAAGTCTTTGTGGGCTAAAATACAGAATGATGGTTCATCCAGAATCAGTTTTAGTTGACTAATATTTTTTCTGAGAATGAGTCGCAGTTTTTTTCATTTTTCATTTTTTTGCATGTCTAGCAATTATTTGACTGAAAAAGATTATACTAA
>NW_007009579.1:0-943 GCF_000164805.1 Carlito syrichta | reverse complement strand
CACTTTTCCTAGATTTCTTTTTCCCCAACATACTATTCATGTTTTCAAAAGAATGTATAGTTTAATTATGAAACAATTTTTGAAATTACATCAAACTATAAGATAAGTCTTGAAGTTTGATGGGTGAGGGCAGAGATAGATTTACAATTAAAATAAAACCTTAGCAGCTGAACTTTTTGAAGAACAACTGCCTAGAGGCAACTTCGATTCCCAGACCCTGTTGATCCCTTATGCGCTGAAAAATGTTTCCAGAATGTGCTGTGTGACACTCTCTGTTTACCATGTAAGTGGAGTGTAACTTCCTTTTCTTGAGGTTCAGCTCTATTTCTATATAGGAAGGGTTGGGAGCTTGGGGACTGAAGCCTCAATAGTCATTAGAGCTGTGCTTGTAACTAGGAATCTTGAAGGCCATTTCACTGTCCCATCCTCCACTTCCTTCATGTGAAAACCGAGGCGAATCATAAAAAAGCTCCTCCCAGTGGTAAAATCTTCATCAGACATCCATCTGGGATATATATGCAAGTGGAACAGAGAGTAGGCATACATGGCACATCTTGTTACTGACAAGATGAAGAAAGAGGAGGTGCTTAATGAAATTGGTAAGGAGTGAATGAGGTCTATGCCTTCTAGTGTCTTATGACGGCTGTGGAGCAGGAAGTTGGCTGCCATTCTCTTCTAAGTCAACACCCACCTACTACACATACATATACCAACAAGCACGACTAATCCCCTTTCCCATCTCTGCCTTTAAAGGCTGTTCTGCTTACCCTCCTCCCTTACTGATCACCACCTTCATTCCTACAATTTAGGACCAATACAGTCAACATTTATGGAACTCTGACCCCAAGATAGGTACCCAGGACACTAATTCTGAAGACCATGTTGATTACAATCTACCTTTAGGGCTCCCGATTTCTTTTGTCTCCTCTCTGTGTGCACACCT
>NW_007009578.1:0-959 GCF_000164805.1 Carlito syrichta | reverse complement strand
CATCATTTAACATCATTTCACTTCTGTGTCAATGTACCTATTCATTTCAGACGTGATGGAGCACATTCACTATAGTATGGCCATAGATATTCATGCGTGTCCCAACTCGCCTTTATTTTTCCAATCCCTTTTATGTACATCACTGCATATGTGGTTTTCAGAATTTGTCCCTTCTGAAATATCTTACATCAACTCAAAAACATTTACAGTAAATTCAAGATTGCCCAATTTTTACTTGGCCATAACCACATATATATGCTTTTATTTCTCAGCAGTTGTCCAGTAAACACCTCTTACCACATCCATTTTAAGTGTCACAGCTTGAAGTTAGGATCCTGCCAAGAGCTCTGTTTCTCACCCACAAAGTTGCACTGTGGCCTCAGAACATTCTCCTCTTGTGGTACACAGCAAGAGCTTCATACATGCTCAGCCATGTAATCTAGCTTACAGCCTACTGGCCAAGAAGGCAGTGAATGATAAAGGGTTTGGTGCTTCTTGTCAACTACCACAAATAATCTCTAAATAGTTTGTTGTGGTGGTGGTTTTTCTCAAATGACTTGAACTCAGGCTGTTTGCAAAGCATTCTAGCTTTTCTTCTACAGTAGTTTTAAGAGTTCAGATAAAAATGTCCATATGAAGCCCATACATGTATTTTTGTCATCAAATTATTGATTCTGCATAAATCATTGGTGTTGGTTTCATTCCATTTAACAGACAGTATGTTTGCTGAAAGCTATGCCATGTGAGTGTGCAATTTTACATAGCATAAACAATTACTAATGTTAAGCAAATCCCCAGTAACTTTTTCTATTATGACAATTGCAGACTGAATATATGTTCAGCATTGAGAAAGAAATTAGAGTTTCATTGAACATATTATATATATATATATACATTGTTTTTTTTAGTTGGATACTCACTCTGTCACCCAGACTGGAGTGCAATGACATGCTCCCAGT
>NW_007009577.1:0-9639 GCF_000164805.1 Carlito syrichta | reverse complement strand
TGTCTGGTACCCCGATTTTTCAGGTATGCACCAGACCCCCATTTGGAGGATAGTGCTGTCCTCATATCTGGAGGTAGCCCAGCACCAAGAGGCGCGGACTTACCTTCAGATCGGTTTCGTCTGTCTCCATGGCCGTAGGAAAACATATTTTTATGTGGGTGGCATCTTTTTGTCTGCTGTGTTTGTGTGTGTGTTACTGTGGACGGAAAACATGGGACAGAGACTGACTAAAATCCTCTAACTCTTATGACTGATCATTTCTCGGACGTAAAGAAAAGGGCTGATAATCTAAGTGAAATTGTTTCTAAAAAAAAAAAAATGACTGTCCTTCAATGTAGGATGGCCATCTGAGGGCACTTTCTCGCTAAGTTTTGCTTTGCAGGTTAAGCATATTATCTTCCTGTTCTCCGTAAGGCCGCCCAGGTGCCTTACATCCTCGTATGGCAGGATGTAACTGATAACTCCCCCCCACCGTGGGCCAAATCTTTTATTCCACCCAAACAGGGCCGATGCTCAGAGTCCTGGCCTCACAGGAAACAAAGCCCAGCCAGGCGACCAAGGCGCACCACGGTGACCCTTGGCCCCGCCCCCTGCGAGCGGGGTGGAGCCTGGGAGCCATGGTCTGCAGCCTGTGTGCGCGGTCTCGGGCCCACCGGCGCCCTGCCCGCCGAGGCCCTGGGGACCTGCGCTTGGGACCTGCCCTGCTCTCGGCAGAGGGGAAACTGAGAACAAAGAGGATTAATGAGCATGAGCAAATCAGTGGAAAAACTTTCAAAGTGAATATAAAAGCTTACAAATTGTACACACTGCTGTGGAAGAATTTCTGCTAATAACTGTAGTTCTATCATTTCATTTTAAAAGTATACCCTAGAATCCTCAGCCAATATATAAGTAATATAAGCAATATAAGCTATATGTATAGCCAATATATAAGTAATATAAATATTATAAACAATAATAAATTGCAAGCATTCGAGGTACATTCGGTAAACAAAATAAGAAAGGTTTTCACCTCCCTTGTCTTCTCTCACCCCCCCCTCGCCCCCATATATACTTGAAAAGCCATTTTAAGTTTCCACATGGCTTGGTGGGTCTCTTCTCAGGGGGGTGGTTGGAACTAGGGATGTTTGAAAATTCTTCTTTGTTGTTTTCTTATGATAAATTTCTCTCAAGTTGTATCTGAGCTGGGACTGAGTCAACCTTCTTTCCGGAGGAAGGTGAAAGGATCATATAAATAAATCCTGCTAGCTAACCACAAAAAAAGATGCTAATAAACAGGCTAACTAAGGTGCTTTTTGGATGCCTTTTGTATAGTTTTGAATTTCTCTAATAGTTCCATGTTAGAACCTATCTAAGCCCCTCCACTGCACATAAACTTATTGCTTTGGTTAGAGCTCTGAGGTTAGAAAAAAAATGTAAAGAAAATTGTTGGTGTAAGGTTTTTTTTTAGTAAAAAAGAACAAAGAAAAGATAAATAATTATATTTTTAAAAATATTATATAATACATTTTTGTTCTATAATAGATGGCTGGTTAAAGAACGTATAGAACAAAAATAAAAAGTTTAAACATGTCAAAAAAAAACAGTATAAGTTTATCAAACATGGTAAATAAAAGTTAATGGAAACAAAAAAAAAAAAAGAGAAGAACTCCAAAATGAGCACCAGCCAGAAAAAAAAAAGGGGGGTAAACAAATTGGGCCCAGCGCAGCACTCTGTATGCCATCCACCCAGAAAATCCTTGGGTCTATATAAATGTGACTGGGGTCCAAATTAATTTCTTAATTAATACTGAGGCTAAGTTTTTAGGCCTTGTGCTCATACTGAACTTCTTCCTCCTAAAACCTGCACTCCAGTGGAATTAAAGGTGTTTCAAAATCTAAATGTTTCACCTAACAGTTACTAAAAGGTAAATACAAATTATGACTCTAAAAGGTTATCTATAAATAAATAAAAAGGAAAGCAAAAAGCAAAGAAAAAAATGTAAAAAGGTTGTTGGTATACAAATAAGGTTTTAGTAAAATAAATAAATAAATAAATAAAATGGTATAAGCACGCAAAAATGGTATAAAAATACATTAAAAAATTCTATAAACAATCTAGGCATAATAAATTCCTTTCTGGATACAAGTCTCCAAACATTTTCAGTTTTCCCTTTAAATTTTATGTAAAATTTACTTAAGTGCCTAGTTCAAATTATAGTCTAAAACAATCTGTCAGGCTACTATGATAGTCCAAAAATACAAAAGCTGGTACTTGTAATAAAGCTACAGAAATTAAAGTTTATCATTTAAGTTATGCTAATAACTTCAGGCCTTGTAGCTTTTGTACAAAAGGTAATCAGCCACTGCCTAAAATTGTCAAAATGTAGGCCGGACTTTATTCCTTCTATTAAGCTAAAGTTCAGTAATTTCATGCCCACATAATGGTCGTGCAAAAATTCCAGCCAGTGTCTGCAAATAATGCCACTGCTGAAACAAATCTGGATGCCTCAAGTCAGACAGGGGGAGATTTTCGATCTCTGGCTAGGCAGGACTGCGCCCATTATCAGCTCTGAAGAAATTACAGAAGATGGACCTTCACCCCTCAGCACCCCAAATGATTATGGGATTGAAAAATCTCTAAAGAATAAATAATTAAGGCAGGGTAGCTAGCACAGATGACATAAATAAATCTCCTATAGGTAGGTTTAAAAAAAAAAAAAAGCTTTCAAATGTTTCTACTGCAGGTCGAGTGGCAACCTATTCCACCCCTTGGCAACTCCAGGCAAAACTCCATCAGATGTAAAACTAGAACATGAATAAACTAAACATAGGTATTTGATATTGCATCACTCAGGATCCAAGTCTCTAAAATGGAATTTATTAAACCCTTAAAATTGTTTAACGGTAGACCTCTGGTGAAAAAAAAAGTGGGGCCACAAACATAAATGCCATGAAAAAATGTGTTGTCTATTTGGAATAAATTTTAATCAGGCCTTTAAATAAAGTAAACAGGCACCTTGACTTTTGTAATTCCTTATGGGTGGCCACCCCCTTTTGTTAGGGGCCTACAGGCAAACTTAAAAGAATTTGAAAGTCTTGCCCTAAAGCAACAAATGCAAGCGTTAATTAAGTTCAGTCCTAAACGCCATCCATTGTCAAGAAGAAATCCAATTAGCCACCCCCCAACACCCCCCCCGTTACAAAAGAGCGAAGTTTTGTTTTCTTTTTCTTTTCTCTTCAAAATCGTTAAACTGTCATTTTGGCTAAATAAGTAACTTTTACAATAACTACTGTGATTTTGTGTTGTAACATGCTTTTTAAAAAAAAAGGAAAAACTTTGATGCTTAAACTCTTCAAGTTCTTGATTCAGTCTCTACGATGAGATAAGCAGCAAACTCCAGGGACCACACCTACCCTACCCCCTCCTAAATTGCCTGAAGGCCAGGTAAATTAATTTCACTAACAGTATGAACTTTATAAGTGGAAAATAACCTGGGCTTCACTCTCTAGCATATCAATTGTTGGAAAAAAAAAAAGTATGTCCGAGCCGGGCTTGGTGGCTCAACCTGTAATCCCACGCCTTTGGGAGGCTGAGGTGAGTGGATTGTCTGAACCTGCGGGTTCGAGACCCGCCTGGGCAGCGAGACCTCATCTCTACAATAAAATCACAAAATCAGCGGGCGTGGTAGCGCATGCCTGTAATTCTGGCTACTTGGAAGGCTGAGGCGGAAGGATCGCCAGAGCCCAGCAGGTCGAGGCTGCGGTGGCCAGGAGCGGCCACTGCACTCCAGTCTGGGCGATAGAGTGAGACTCCAACTCAAAAAAAAAAAAAAAAAAATGCCAGACCTATTATAAAAACAAAGAAAACTGTTTTCTCTTGCCAATGTTTACCTGTTTTAAACTCTCAATTTAAGCTATAACCCAACTACATGTCTCTAATGTTTTCAATCTTTTCTTTCTTCAGACTGTGTCAAAGTGGCTACATTTCCTTATTAAAGTACAACTACAAATAATTTACAAGGAAATATTTCAACTTAATGGATACATACAATTTATGGAACTTTCACTTTTCCAACATTTTTGGGGGGACAGTAACTCTTTTCATCATCGTTTGCTTAATAATTTTTGCCTGTGCTCTCACTTAATGTTTTATTAAATCCAAATAGCATTTGCTTAAAGTCCTGCCCTTTCTTGTTCATGCCCAAAGTTTACTTCACCTGTTCGGGTTCCTGACTGTAGGCATGTCCGGCCTCCCTGACAATGGTCCGGCATACATGTCTAAATTTTTCCAGCAGTTTTGCTCCCAGTTTAACATTTTCTACTGCACAAGATGGGAGATTCAAGTATAGTTCTCCCCACCATATTTTAAATCATGCCTTGTTTGTTGTAAACCATTTAAATTGGGGATCATAGGCAATTCAGCTATGGCTAGACATTGGAACCCGGATACAAGAATTAAACCTATGTAATATGGAAAAATCTCCTTACAAGAAAATAGGAGAGCCTGCTTTATTTCGTGTTCAGGTACCGGGCTTCTTGCTTAATATCTACCCTTAAGTCTCTGAATACAGAAAGCCCTTATCAGGACGGTTGGTGGCTGGAGATGTTAATGCCTGGAGAAACCAACCCTCGTCATGCGACTAGGGCTTCACCACCTGTCAGCGTACCTGCTTGCCCCTTCGATGATACGGAAAAGGACTGGTCACTCATTCAGGGAAATACTGGCTTTCTGAAATGAAGAAACTGTGCTTATAACTCTAAGGTGGACTATCCTGTGCCGGTAAAAGACTATATATTAATGACTGAGGTTTTTAATGGCTCTACGCTTGCCACAGCTAGGTGTCATTCCAATGAATGGGTGCCTCCAGTCCAGTACTGTCCATCAAGTACGGCGTCCGGCAGATTATTCAGTCTCATCTATGGAGAGCTCTCGCAGCCCTTCAACCGGTCAACCTGTCTAAATCTGTCGGACAAACTCAGTCATACCTTATTAGAGCATACTTGCAATCCCCTTATATATTTCTTGTTTGGAATGAATATCAAACTGTTAAAATTATTTATCGTGCTAATGTTTATAAGATATCTTGTACTGAGTGCATTTTACTAATTGTTTAACCAATGCCTTTTATAAGAAATGTGTCTTTCTCAAGCAACTCCCCTATTTAATGATCCCCATATCTTTGCCATCCCGTTAATATGCTGAATATGGTTTACAGACATTATATAAGATTAATGCTGTGTTAGAGAGACACAAAGATTTTTTTTAGCTACTTTAATTTTAAGAATTACAGCATTAATAGCTGTTGCTACTTCAATAACACTTTCAGCTGTAGCTCTATCTAAAAAAATTCATACAGCTACCTTTGCTGATCAGTTATCTAAGAATGTTTCTATTGCATGAGCTACTCAGGAGATTAGAAATCAAAAGTTAAAAAGTAAAGTTAATGCCTAAACAAAACAGTTTTAGCAATACGACAAGAGTTTGTGACTTTAAAGATAAAATTGGTTCTCCGATGTCACTCTAAGTTTCAGTGGGTTTGCCTCACTTCTTTGGAGGTGAATAAGTCTGTCCATATTGGGACAAGATTTAAAAAAATCATATCCTTGGAATTTGAAATCATTCGGACTTGAGTACAGACCTTACTAAATTACACCAAGAAATACAGGCCGGTCCTCAGAACTGGCCACTTCTATAGTTAATAATTTCTCATCATTCATTGACCAAAAGTCATTGATGTCTATACTCATTGATGCGGGAATTTGCGGAGCAGTGATTCTTGTGTTGCCATGCCTGCTTCCAATTATTTTCAAGGTGCTGAAGAAAAAAAAAAATTTTTTCTCAGCTCAACACCGAGTTCCATGGGTTCATGCTAAAAAAATACAAAAGGTGGCCATGTTGGGAGCCGGCCGTGGAGGCCCGCCTGAGCATTAGGGATCCAGGTGGGCTGCGGACCCTGAGACCACCACGTTTGGTTCAGGAGCTGAAGGCCCCTTCCCTCCTCCTTTCTTTGTTGTTTAGCATTACCCACTGGCAGGGATTTTGATGATCTAAGCATGAAGTTCTAAGAATATGACAGGCATGGCTGACTCTAGGGATCCATTGTTCCCGCTTCTCACAGACTGCAGTTTCGGCTTTAAACTTAACACAGTTCAAACTCAGATCACATTTAGGAGCCTTATACATGATACAAGCTTCTTTATAAGATTTAAAAATATATTTGTAGAATTAGTATATGCATTTAGAGAGCTGTTTCCAGCTTTAGATGGTATAGATGATTATCTAGGGTTACCAGAAATGGCCCAGCACGAACTTTGGGCTGGGCCACATTCCTAAGGGCCCAGCGTCCACTTTGGGCTGGGCTGCATTCTTTTAAACCGGTTCTTTAGTTACAATTAGTGTAAGTTTTTTCTACTTATAATAGAAACTGAATTTATTTTATTCATAGAAAGTATTGTAGAATAGGTCATGCTACGTGAGGGAATTATGTTAGTTCAAGCATGATCAAACATGATATTTTAAGGTTTCACAAGAATACAGTTAACTTGAAGAATTTCATTGTTTCTATTTTCTACTATCGTAGTTTAAAGAACGAGAGCAACAACTCAATCGGTTTGAAGCATGGTTTAACCGCTCCCCCTGGTTTACTACATTAATTTCCACCGTAGTTGGCCCTTTAGTTGTTTTAATTCTCCTACTTATTTTCAGGCCTTGCATCATCAACAAGCTTATAGCCTTTGTTAAAAATCGAGTCAGCACCATTCAACTCATGGCACTCAAGCAGCAGTACCAACCACTTGGTACCCACCTGTGTTGTCTCAGCTCTCCTATCCATTTTCTGAATGGCCTTAAAAAAAACCTATGTAGACCCATGATTGGGTCTTATCTTTAGGTTCCTCTGAGAGGGGGGAATGAGAGACCCAAGAGATTCAAAAAAAAACCCTCAAAAAATGAACTATTACTATATGAATTCTGCAACTGCTGCTAGCCGTGTGTGAATGTTAAACAATAAGCCCCTTCCGGACATTCCTTTGCTTAAATTGTGGTAGCCTCTGTGGCGTCTCTCTCCTGGTAAGCTCAGTGTTGTTTCCCATTAAACCCAGCCTATCTGGCATTCCATTCTGCCCGTTTGGCAGTTACTCGTCCATCACAAGTAACTAAGCTTGAGCCCACACAAATTGAACTTAAATCAACCAGTCAGTCTTTGTAACTGCGTCATATAGTTTTTATCCAATCCTGTGTGCACAAGTTTGTAAAGCCACCCCACCCCTTCAGAATTATGTATAAGATGTGTGTTAGCCTGGGTCGGAGCTCTCTCGTCCCTGAAGCTGCTGCATCGGCTTCAAACGTGAGCCCAGACTCGAGCCTGAATAAAGACCCTCGTGTGTTTGCATCGGAGCTGGCTCTTTGGTGGTCTCTCGGATTTTGATTTTGGGGTTTAACACTAGAAGGTAGATTCAGAGCTCAGCCTCAGGGATGAAAGGAAATACAGAAAGAGCAAGGTCTCTAGTCACAGCTTGAGGTTCTTGGGATCACAGCTCCAAGCAGGATATGAGGAGGTTAAGGGTAATTTAGGAGAGATCATAGGGTCTCCCAGGGGCCAGGATGGGGCAGCGTCCAAGCTCTCTGGAGGTGGACGACTCCCACAGGACAGAGCAGCTCAAATCGATCACTCTTCACTTGCCTCCCCAGACCCGCGGGCGAACCACTTAGATGCACGTCTTCATCTAAAGCCTCCAGCTGCCCTGAGCAGAAGCAGTGGTGTGCTGGGACCAGCACACACCATCTTAGATGGCGAGAGCTGGATGGGACATTCTCAGGAGTTCTGCGAGCTGGTTCACATGTTGGTAACTTAAAATCTGCTCTGGTGAGCCGGATGCCGTGGTGCACGCCTGTAGTCCCAGCTACTCCAGAGGCTACAGGGGAGGATTGCTCCAGCCTAGAAGGTCAAGATTATCCTGGGAAATAGAGGGAGACTCCATCTCAAAGGGCTCAAACCTGTAAGCCCAGCACTCTGGGAGGTCGAAGCGAGAGGATTGCCTGAGGCCAGGGGTTCGAGACCAGCCTGGGCAACTTGGCAAGCTCTTTTCTCTACAATAAATAAAAAAATTATCTGGGCATGGTAGCGCGTGCCTGTAGTTCCAGCCACTTGGAAGGTTGAGGCGGAAGGATTGCCTGAGCCCAGCAGGTTGAGGCTGCAGTGGCTATGACGATGCCACTGCACTCCCGCCTGGACAACAGAGTGAGACTCCAGCTCAAACACAAAAACAAACAAATGTGCCATGGGGGAATATTTACATAATGAATCCAGGGAACACTACAAAATTTTTCTTCCGGAGAGCCAAGTGTTAAACATTTACTAGCATAAGCACTGGACATAAGTGTTGTTACCATTTTACAGTTGGATAAACTGAGGTTTTGAGATCCACGTTTTCACTTGACGTGGTGGGTCACGCCTGTAATCCCAGAACTTTCAGAGGGGGAGGTGAGAAGATTGCCTGAGCCCCGGGGTTCAAGACCAGTCTGGGTAACTTGGCGAGACCTCATCTGTACAATCAAAAATCAAAAATTAGGCCGGGCTCGGTGGCTCAGCCTATAATCCCAGCGCTTTAGGAGGCCGAGGTGTGTGGATTGTCTGAGCCCACAGGTTCGAGACCCACCCAGGCAACTTGGCGAGACCTCATCTCTACAATAAACCAAAAAATTAGCCAGGCGTGGTAGCACACGCCTGTAGTTCCAGCTACTTGGAAGGCTGAGGCGGAAGGATCACCGGAGCCCAGCAGGTCGAGGCTGCGGTGGCCGGGAGTAGCCACTGCACTCCAGTCTGGGCGACAGAGTGAGACTCCAACTTAAAAAAAAAATAAAAAATTAGCCGGGTGTAGTAGTGCGTGCACCTGTAGTTCCAGCTACTTGAAAGGCTGCGGCGGAAGGATTACTGGCGCTCAACGGGTTGACGCTGGGATGGCCACGAGCGTGCCACTGCACTCCAGCCTGGGCGAGGGAATGAGACTTCAACAACAACAAAAAAAGGAGCAGAATTCCCACATAGGGTCCAGAGTCTGGATGGAACTAGAGTCTATAATACTGAGTGATCTCTCATAGAAACAAAGATCTGAGTATCACATGTTCTCACTCATGTAGTGGACCTTGAACATCTATGGTAATACTATAAGAAAAGGACTGCGGGTTCGAGACCCGCCTGGGCAGCGAGACCTCATCTCTACAATAAATAAAAAAAAAAAAAAAAAAACCAGCCGGGCGTGGTAGCGTGCGCCTGTAATTCCGGCTACTTGGAAGGCTGAGGCGGAAGGATCGCCGGAGCCCAGCGGGTCGAGGCTGCGGTGGCCGGGAGCGGCCACTGCACTCCAGTCTGGGCGACAGAGTGAGACTCCAACTCAAAAAAAAAAAAAGAAAAGAAAAGGACTGACAAGCCAGGATCGGTGGCTCAGGCTGTAATCCCGCACCTTTGGGAGGCTGAGGTGAGTGGATTACCTGAGCCCACGGGTTCGAGACCCGCCTGCGCAGCGAGACCTCATCTCTACAATAAATCAAAAAATTAGCCAGGAGTGGTAGCACGCGCCTGTAATTCCAGCTACTTGGAAGGCCGAGGCGGAAGGATCGCCGGAGCCCAGCAGGTCGAGGCTGCGGTGGCCGGGAGC
>NW_007009576.1:0-1019 GCF_000164805.1 Carlito syrichta | reverse complement strand
TTCCTGCCCCGGAGTTCTCTGCCCCCTTGATGCCTGGAGCCTCTTCCCTCCAGATTTTCCAACTTCCCCTGTCCTCTTTGCTCCCTCTCAGAGCCAGCTCCTGTATCTTTTAACTCAGTCCTCAGGGTTTCTGCTGGGTCCTTTCCTCAATCTGCCCCTCTCCCTGGATTCTCAACCACATCAGGTGCTCAACGAGTCCATCACTGGCATCTTGGTTCTTGCCCCAAACCTATTCCACCTCTGAGTTCCCAGGCTCCACTGGCCACCACACCCAGAAACCTGGGGTCCCCCTACACTCTTCCTCCTCACACCCAAATCACTGAGTTCTTTCTCTTCTCCCCTCCAAACGGAGTCCAAATTCAACCACAAGTGGGATATATTGACTTGTTAATTTGTTTATCTATTTCCCCAAAACACACACACACACACACACACACACACACACACACACACACACACATGTAATGTCCGTCAAGTCAGGAATTGTCTGTTCATTGCTGTATCTTCATCAACCAGAAATGTATCTGGCACACAGCAAGTGCTCAATAAATATTGCTCGACTGAATGAATAAAAACCCACCACTGTAGTCTACATCATGTAACATAGGAGCTGAGTGTATATATTTACAATCAGAAGGCAAGAGTTGGAATCCTGATTCTGCCACTTATTTTCAGTGTTACTTTAACTAAATTAATTTAACCTTAAGGCTCAACTTCCTAATCTGTAACAGGAGCATAAAAATGGCAGCTAACTCAAGAGTTCATTATTAGGATTAAATGAGATAACACACATAAAGTGTTGAGTGACGAACATGGTAGCTCATGCCTCTAATACCTGCACTTTGGGAAGCTGAGGTGGGAAGATTGCTTGAGTCGAGGATTTTCAAACCAGCCTAGGCAACATAGCGAAATCTCTACCAAAAAATCTAAAAGTTAGATGGGCGTGGTGGTACACTCCTGTGGTCCCAACGACTCAGGAGGCTGAGGCAGGAGAATCACATGAGCCCAGGAGTTTGAGG
>NW_007009575.1:0-1038 GCF_000164805.1 Carlito syrichta | reverse complement strand
ATAAAACTGTTGGATCTGACAGCATTAGTCTGAGCTTGAATTTAAGTTCTGATGCTTGCTGGCTCTGTGACATTGAGCAAGTTACTTAAGCTCTCAAAGCCTTGATTTTCTTGTCTGTAACTTGGAATAACAATGACTACTTTATGGGTGGTTGTAAGACAATGAGATAGCCCTTGCAAAGATACATGCTCAATAAATAGGAGCTGTTATTACCTCCTCTCTGGCCTCACTGCTGAGATAGGCAGATTTATATTCCAGCTTGGAAACATTGCTCTAGGCCAGACTAATTTTTGTTCATTTCTGTTTCGTAACATTTTTTTATAGATACACCTATAAACTCTGTAGTAAAATTATCCATTAAATAAACATTTTGGAAATCAATTGATTTACAGTGTTTTTGTTAAAGCGTATTTTTCATGATAGCTGTGAGTTTGATTTGGTTTATCTTGACAACTTCAGCAGAGCTTATGTCTCCACCATCCCCCATCTGCCATCTCTCCTCTACCCCCCTTACCTGCCAAGCACTGCATCAGCGGGAATTCAGAACCAGGAACTGTAGACCTGGCCGCCAGAGGAGTGTCGTCACTGAAGGTTACCTTTGAGTCTGGGACCTTCTCAAATTTCTGCATCACTGAAAATAAAGCAGATTTATGAAATGCGACTTTGAAGGGTTGTAGGCAACTTCAGAGAAGCATAAACAGTGATGGGCCAAGAAGTCACTTCCCGTCAGCAGCCCTGGTCACACAAACATCCCAGGAAGAGAGCAATTTTATAAGGACATGCGATCTCGTGTGGAATACTGAGACCTACAACTAACCCTGTCTCCATTTTCCTACCTAAATGTCAGGAAGAAGGGGAAAATGTAATTATTATCAATTACATCATATAATTATTTTATTGAAAAGCTTTTTTCTGTAAAACAACTTGAGTGCTTTCTGAAATGAGGTAAGCTATTTTTTAAAAGACAAATAAGGCACATGCATATGAATTCATGTAAATCTGAGAATGTGTCATGCCACTCAGGCATCCTTTTTTTTT
>NW_007009574.1:0-1491 GCF_000164805.1 Carlito syrichta | reverse complement strand
GGCACTCCCTTGTGAAAAACTTTCCTACCCCTGCTTTTAGGGTGATTTCAGTCATGGGTTCTGTGAGATGAAACAAGTGAATATTATGTCATAAATCAGAGAGATCGGTTGCAAACAGGACAAAAGACAAGTTATCGACTAACCTTTCTAAAAACCCACAGGCCAACCTGTGAATTGTAGAGAGCTAGAGAATAAAAACTACTTCACCAGAGTTGTAAGATACTGTTCTAAAACAACTTATCTAGGTCCGTTTCTCTGGGAATGGCAAATTTTGATTTTTCTTTTCAAAATGTACCTTATCTATCTTTGCTGAAATAAAGAGTGGTGCTTTACTGCTCTGATTAAGAACAATAAGCCTTTCATGTACCTCTCCAAAGAATTTTTCTGATGTAGAAGCAAGTCTGATACATGAAAGGTTCACTTATACATTTAGATATAAATCACTGTAGATCTGAATTCCTTATTTTTAGTTTTATTATTACTTCTAATTGACAAATAATAATTGTATATAATATAATTGTATATATCTATGAAATAATAATAATAATATAATAATTGTATATAATATAATTGTATATATCTATGAAATACAATGTGATGTTTTGATACAAGCATACATTATGGAATGATCAAATCAGAAAACTAAAACTATATGTAAAATTCTCTATCTACCTTTGCTATATAAGCAGTGGGTTATCTACTAATTGGTGGCCTTTTAATTAAAAGATTTCAGGGTCTTCCCAATATTAAAGTTAGAATTTCTAAATCCACGTTATTTCAAGTAGATTAAAACAAATTTTATTTTCATCTTTAAGTAGGAAAGCCTGCATTAATTAACTAAAAATCTGTGTTTGACTATTATACCATATTAAGCTTACAGTATAAAAGAATATACTTATGTGTGTGTGTATAATGTCTTCTCAACTTGAAAAACTATCTCTGACAGTTTTTGAATTAAATGATGAGTGAACAAACAGAGCTACTTTTAATATTCAACACTTATTATCTTTGGGTTTTAATTCCAGAGATAATGTTCAATTTCCCAAATAAGTTTGAGTAACTAATTCTAGTTTCATGAATAGGTGTCAAAAAAATGCTAAAATAGTTTAATAACTATATTTGTAAAGGAGTATTTCCCAGAATATATAATCTGTGCTTTACAATGCATTCTAAATTCCTATTTTAATAAAAATATTCTGAGAACTCAACATAGTTTCTCTCACTTTTAAGATCTGTGAGTTCACAGCAATAGCTCAAGGCTTTCCAATTCTGTTATCTGCACCAGTTTGGAGATATCAAATCAAAGGTAAATTCACCAGGCAGTGTTAGAACACCTGTTAGTGATACTTGATTATCTGCCTGCATTACTGTTATAAAGAGATATCAGAAGATGGCTATGGTAGCCGGGCTCGATGGCTCAGCCTGTAATCACGCACCTTTGGGAGGCCGAGGTGAGTGGATTGCCTGAGCCGCGGGTTCGAGACCCGCCTG
>NW_007009573.1:63226-75706 GCF_000164805.1 Carlito syrichta | reverse complement strand
GTGGCAGCATAAGTTCTCAGGGATTGGATATCTGGGAAAGATTTTAATTCTCCCTCACTGGTGAAGCTTAGCTTGGCCGGGTAGGTTTTTCTTGGTTGAAATTCCTTATCTTTTAGGACTTTGAAGATAGGGCTCCAAGCTCTCCTAGCCTGCAGGGTTTCTGTAGATAAATCTGCTGCCATTCTGATTGGTCTTCCATTGTAGGTGATCTGGCCTTTTTCTCTTGCTGCCTTTAGGATTTTTTTCTTTTATGCCTACTTTGTTTAGGTGAATTATTGTGTGTCTAGGAGTTGGTCTTCTCATTTGTTGTCTTCCAGGGGTTCTCTGAATCTCTTGTGTTTGAACTTTTGCATCACTGGTTAGATAAGGGAAGTTTTCTTGAATGATCTCATGGAAAGTTTGTTTAAGCTTGGTCTCTATCTCTCTTTCCCCCTCAGGAAGTTCAATTACTCTTAGGGTAGGCCTCTTGAGGTAATCACTCATCTCTTGATGGTTTTGTTCTGTCTTTTTGAGCTTATTTTCTGTGTTTTTAAGAGTTTGGGTTATTTCTATATTTTGGTCCTCAAGCTCTGAGATTCTTTCTTCTGCTTGGATAATTCTGCTTTCCATGCTTATCAGTTTGTTATTTATTTCATTCACAGTATTCTTTATTACTGTTATCTCAGATATCAGCTCCTTCCTAGTTTCTTCTTGTGTCTCCTCAATTCTTTTTAATCTGTCCATTATTGTCTTGATATCTGCATTTGTCGTTTGAGACCCTTCATTCTGGGGGCTCTTCATTGTTTGCATTCTGAAGTCAGTTTTCTCAGTGTCTGCCCTCCGAGGGGTCTGGGAGAGACCCATACTCTTCTTTTGGTTATTCTTCATTTGTGTAGATTTTTCTCTCTCTCTCCCCTTCCCTCCCCTTCTTTAATTCTGTTTTTGAGGGAAGGTGGGATTGCTTTTATTTCTTTTCTGCAATATCCTGTTCTTCCTTATGAGGGTCTCCTGGCTTTGTTCACTTTTCAGGTTGGAGCATAGGCTGCAATCTGGACTTTTTGCAGTTTTGAGGTTTAATTGAGAGGGAAGCTGTGGTTCAGAATGTATATGCTGATTCTAGCATCCATGAACAGATGTATGAGCACACTGGAACCTATTTCCCTCTGCCTTACCATCTTTCCATTCAGCAGTATGTCATCCTGGCCCCTAGCTTAAAAAGGGGGATAAAAAAGAGGAAAATAATGGAGGAAGGGGGGGGTCAATAGGGAGTTAGAAAGAGAGAAGAGCAAGAGGGAAAACAGATATACATACCAACTATCAGGTGAGAAAGAGACACAAGGCCAGGAAGAAGTGAAGAAAGACATGTAAGAAAGATTCCCTAAAGAGTACTAATAGCTACACAGAGACAGGCTAATAAAATCAAGAAACAGTGTAAGTCAGAAGGCAAACAACACATGTGATCAAAACCAACAGTTACAATGATAAAATCATAAGTCAAAATAAGGAATCAGACTAAAGTCACTTCTCTGATCTCCAATTCTGGCCTCTCCCCTTCGTTTTTCATTGCAGCATAGGAGTGGGGCTTTGTCTCCTGTTTTGCGCCGTTGCCTTTGGAACTGAGGTAGTTTGTTGATAGGTATGCAGGGCAATGGAAGTCTCTGCCTGGAGAATAGCGAGGCAGTTTTTGCAGATCTGTGTTTCTCCGCTTGTCTGGGTCCCCCAGCTTGGGGTCTCGCACTGAGTGTCTCAGCCAGGGTGGGCCCAGAGTTCCAGAGCTCCAAAGCTCCAAAGGGCAGGCGGTGAGCAGCAAGAGTGGCCCTGGACCCCCCACAGTGTCCTTCAGCCAGGAATGGGACCGGTGTCTCTGAATGGTGAACACCCAGAGCCTCCCTGAGTGACCGGTGGCTTGGTACCGGGTGCCGGGCTGGAGACAATGAGCCAGGGAGGAAGCTGGGAGGGGGCTGGGACCTGAGATTCCCACACACGCAGTGGAACAGCAGCAGCAGGGGGCTGAAATATCTGGCCCTACGTGGGACCAAAGGTCCCCGGGCCTTGCACCAGCATGACTGGTGGTGGGCTGGGGGTTGGGGGAAGAGAAGTAAGAGTCTTTTTGGGAACTCACATTCGGAGAACCTCACAAGTTCACCTATGCTGTCGCCATCTTGTTCCCATCCTCTGATCATTTTATTTTTCCTTAGGTCTACAAAGTGAATTTAATTGCCAGATATTTTCGTTCTTTTCCAAATTTTATTATTTGCTAACTTGTAGTGAGTTCAAATTTGATTTTTTTAAATAATGCACTTATTATTATTATTAAACCACGTAATTTTAATTTGCTCCAATCATTCAAAATCTGTTCTATTGGGGTATCTGAGGACACAGACCACTACACACTCTCTTGGTCAACTTTCTTGAAAACCCAGAATTTGCTCTGAACACTTATAATTTATTCCTCAAAGGAGAATTCTAAAACAAACAAATAACTAAATAAAGTCATAAACAGCAATGCCAGGAATTCCTGAAACCCTGATGGTTTCTCCCAGACTGAGTGTTCTCAGCCTTTCTTGAAGCCCCTTTTTTTTTCTTTTGCTCCACGACTTTCCAATGATGTCTACAAAAATGGCCTGGTACAAAACCTTTTTAGAGTGGACAGACCATGTAGATGTAAGATGATCTATTCCTACTTATTCCTAATTAAGAATAGGGAAAATTGTCAAAAATCCTTATGAATTACTAAACAGCAGCCTTAGTGGTAAGACATGGACAATTAAATGAACATAGACAAAACTGCAAGCATTCGTGTTATTTAGCATTACAATATAAAGTAGGGACTCAGCATACATTATAAGACTCTAAGAGACTTCTCAACAGTTTTACAGGGAAAAGCAGTTGATTACGATCTTTGGCAAAGCCTAAACCTTTAGAAACAGACTTACTTTCCACCAACTTGGCTTTTAGCATTTGAAAACAAGAACAGCCTATTCATTCCCTTAGTTGCCAGAGAAAGATTACAAATTTTTTTCCCCAAAGCTAGCATTAACTTACACTGAGTTAGCAAAAGGCTAAGTAGCATATAAGAGATACTTTTACATTTCTTTACAAGTGGATTAGAATGAGCTCCTTCAGAATTTATGAAGGAGAACACAGGCTAAGGAAGAGAGGGGATATGGTCCCCAGAAAGAATTTAAGATAACCAGTAACACTTTTTATTCACAACAGGCAATTTTTCCATAACCGTAACAACAAAAGGCAGAAATTTTAACAGTGCCAATGGGTTGGGAGAAAACACCACACAAATAAAGGGAGACATAAAATGACATAAAGAAATAGGCGCCAATCAAGTTTTTAAAAAACGACATGTCCCATCAAACAAAGCATAATAATTCAACCAGCTTTTTAGCAGATTTAAAATGACAGACACACACAAATAAGAGAAAGAGGGGTATGGGAAACATCCGCTTTGTCCCCCTCCAGTCATACTCCTCACGATGATATCTGAGACACCTCTTAGCAATTGGCAGGTTGGTACACCCCCAATGCAGACTAACTTTATGCAGAGCCCTCCCGCCATCCATCTCATTCACACACAAGCACACAGCACATTCTTCAACTCTACATCCCAATCCTAGGAACCTACGGGTTCATCTTCAGACAGTGTTTCCTTCCACTGCCTTTCAACCCTTTCCTTCAGGCTGGAGATTACTACTGGGCCCCAGGAGGTGATCAAGCTCCCCTTCTGCCATCCATTGGCAGGTCTATGCAAAGGCCTTTATTCCTAACCTTTCCGTTGGATGGTCTTTCTGTCCTTTCGGTCAGGTGGTTGTCCTTATGCCAGTTTCTTGCCTCTTGGGTTCCTGTTGTGCTTTCATGGTCCGAGCTTCAGTGTGCCAGGAGGGGCCTCCCTCCTATGGATCAAAAGGTCCATTGCACACCAGGTGAGATTGCCCTTCCCGTTGCCCTGGAGATCGTACCTCGATGACAAAGGAGGTGGAACACACCGTCTCCAAACTCCCCATTTCCCGGTCAGTGCACCAGAAATGTAGCAGGAAAAATAGAGAGATCGTGACACCGAGGCTATTATAGGAAGTGGCACTTCATTATGCTGGACATTCTAGTGGGCCCAAGAATTTAATGCGTCCAAATAGAGCACCCCAGAACAGGAGAAGTGGGGTCTTATACCCTCGTTTAGGTAAGGGAAGGGGTCGTGTTGAGTGATTACATATTTCCTTTGGAATCTTACAAGGTTGTACTTAGCAAAATCAGATTTTTCAAAGAACAAATGGTTTCTAGGAACTGCAGGCTTATAAACCATCAAATTCAGAAGGGAGGTTTTAGATAAGACTCTTTTCCGTTTCCATGAAATGACCAGTCTCTGGGCCATTTGGCCTTTCTTTTTTTTTTGAGTTGGACTCTCACTCTGTCACCCAGACTGGAGTGCAGTGGCTGCTCCCGGCCACCGCAGTCTCGACCTGCTGGGCTCCGGCGATCCTTCCGCTCAGTCATCCAAGTAGCTGAAACTACAGGCGCGTGCTACCATGCCCGGGTAATTTTTTGATTTATTGTAGAGATGAGGTCTTGCCTGCCCAGGCAGGTCTCGAACCCACAGTCTCAGGCAATTCACTCACCTCAGCCTCCCAAAGGCGTGGGATTACAGGCTGAGCCACCGAGCCGGCTCATTTGGCCTTTCTTAAACAAAACCTGCCCGATGCCTGGCGGGTCTTTAAAGTTGCAACTTGCCTTTCAAAAGGAAATACCTTTAACTGCTATCAACTCCCTTTCCTGCCGCTGGGTTAGTGGGAGGAGATATTCAGTCAGCCCAGGTCAGGCCAACTGCTGATTCCGAATCAGCTACATGTGTTTCTGTGCTTATTCACTCAATCATACAAGAAATATATTTGAGCATTTGCCTCATCCTGCCACACAACCACCTTTGGATATCTTGGAGATCCTGTGACACAGAAAGCCATTAATGTCTGCAACATTATCATAGCCTCTAGAGAAGGGCGTGACAAGGGTTCTAATTCTCCTGCACCTTCCCAAATGACATTCCTTAGACCTAATGGAGGGTGTACTTCCCCTTATCTTCTAGGCATTCCCAGTGAGTAGCTTCAGGGGATCCTTGGCTTCCCTGTAGATAGTGCCCACTTTACTGGAAAATCAAATCCCCACCTACTCTCCCTCTGAGTAGTTATAACTTTTGTAATTATAAGTTTCATGACTTTTACAGTCCTTGCCCAATGCATGATATCTTAGGCCTTGTAAATGCCCTTTAATACCTGGAAGTCTGTTTCTGAAAGACAAAGTCGGTAAAGTTAATTATACCTAAAGTGTGCATTTCTCCAAAAGCATAGCTTCTACTTTCTCATCATTGTGTCAGGGTTTAAGAACAAAATGGAAAATGTCTTCCCACTCTCGGTCTGTCCTTTCATTTCCCACTCCTGCTCTTGGAAATATTCTTATGATCCTGGGAAATGAGGTGAAGATCATTCTTCTGTATCTACTGCCTGCTGAGATGGGCCGTAGCAATGTCCCTACCTATCTTTTTCCAAGGACATGAACAGGAAATGGCAGGACCTTAAGCAAATGCTATTCAGAACTAATAAAACATCAAGTGAGAGTTTGGATAAAAATTATTAAGCAAACGATGATAAAAAATGCTATGGCCCCAAAAACAATGTTGGAAAAGTGAAAGTCCCGTAAATTATATGTATTCATTCACATAAGTTGAAATATTCCTTTGTAGATTATCTATAGTTGTACTTTAACAAGGAAATACAGCCCCTTTGACAAAGTCTGGAGAAAGAAAAATTGAAAACATTAGAGACATGTAGTTAGGTTGTAGCTTAAATTGAGAATTCAAAACAGGTAAACATTGGCAAGAGAAAACAGTTTCCTTTGTTTTTATAAATAGGTCTGATATACTTTTACAACAATTGATATGCTAGAGGGTGAAGCCCAGTTATTTTGCCATTCATCGTTTGTTGGATAGTAATCCTTGTATCTAGAAGAAGATTTTAAAGTTCGTTAGCAATTTGGCAATGCTGTTAGTGAAATTAATTTACCTGGCCTTCAGGCGATTCAGAAGGGGGTGGGGTAGGTGTGGTTCCTGGAGCTTGCTTCTTATCTCACCCTAGAGAGATTGATTGAGAACTTTAAGAGTTTAAGTATTAAAATTTTTACAAGCATAATGTTACAACACAAAATCACAGTAGTTATTGTAAAAGTCACTTATTTAACCAAAATAATAGTCCAAAGATTTTGAAAAAAAAAAAAATACCTTGCTTTTTTTGTAACAAAGACAGTGAGGAGAGGGGGAAAAAAAGCCTTGCTTTTTTGTAACAAAGATAGTGGGGGAAGGCTAATTGAATTTTGTCTCTTTCTTCCCCCCTCTGTCGTTTAAAGGAGAAAATTCTTTTGGAGATTGTTAATTAAGAAGCTCATGTTCTGGAATTTGAGTAGCATTTTGGCCTAGCATTAGTGTACTTTATATTAATGGTAAGTTTATAGAACCATTTTGTAGCCTTGAGTGTTTATAGAATTCCTTTCACATTTCTTTTCACAAACTTTCACCTACCATGTCCGACATACTCATACCATTTTTCGACAGCTTGAACCTTCTATTTTTGTTCCATACTTTCCTTAAATAACCAACCATTCTATTATAGAACAAAAATGTACCATACAAGATTCTTTCCTATACAATTATTTCTCTTTCCTTTATCCTTTCTTACCAAAACCATACCTCACACCAACAACCTTGTTTACACTTTTCCTAACCTCAGAGTTCTAACCAAAGCAATAAGTTTATATGCAGTGGAAGGGCTTGGATAGGATCCAACACAGAACTATCAGGGGAATCCAAAGCTAAACAAAAGGCATCCAAAAAGCACAGTGGTGATGGCTCAGGGTAAAGAATATTACAAGTTCCAATTTTGGTCATAATGTCCCTTCCCAATAACAAGGAAGGAGTGCTGAAATATTTTATCTCCCAGAACACATGGAAGTAACAGCATAGTGAGGGGCCTGGATATAATGACCTGCGCCCCCACAACCAAAAGGGGTGAAGGAAGGAGTGGACCGGGAAATTCCAGTAGAGCTGAGCATGTAGCCCCCCTACCAAAAATGAATGGTATAATCCTGCCAGCTACTGATATTTCCACCCTAGGCTCCATTGGTTTAATAGTTTGTTCCAAAGATGTTGGGGCTACCAAGCCTGGGGGTGAGTCAATCCAACTGGAGCAAGCCCAAGAGATCCCCTTCCAAGATCATGCGAGATGCTTGGTGTCCCTTATTTGCAGCAAACCTCTGGGCCATGTGCTCTCTTCTGACTAGGCGAATGAGGCAATCATGAACCCAATGTCCATGCTGTTTGCATTTGGGACAGGGTTTTTCCGGTGGTGGGACTTGACAGTCTTTGGCCATATTACCATTTTGACGGCATCAGAAACAAACCTGGGAATGGGGCTGTGTACCCCTTCTGCGATTGACCGTCTGAGATGGAAGATTATCAGTGGTGGCTCTTTCTTTTTTTTTTTTTTTTTTGAGTTGGAGTCTCACTCTGTTGCCCAGACTGGAGTGCAGTGGTCACTCCCAGCCACTGCAGCCTCTACCTGCTGGGCTCCATCGATCCTTTTACCTCAGCCTTCTGAGTAGCTGGAACTACAGGTGTGTGCTACCACGCCCGGCTAATTTTTGATTTATTGTAGAGATGAGGTCTCGCCCAGTTGCCCAGGCGGATCTCGAACCTGCGGGCTCAGGCAATCCACTCACCTCAGCCTCCCAAAGGCACGGGATTACAGACTGAGCCATCGAGCCTGGCTAGTGGTGGCTCTTTCTGCTAAAGCAGTAGAAAAAAGCTGAAACGCTTCCCGCTTATGTTTGTGGTCCTGCATTCTTTCCTCATCTCGGTTGTTAAAGACTTTAAAGGCCATGTCCAATAGTTCTAATTGAGGGGGTTGTGGGCCCTTTTCTAATTTTTAAAGTTTGCGCCTAATGTCTGGTACTGACTGGGAGATGAAATACATAGCCAAAAGAACATGTCCCTCCAGAGAGTTTAATCAATATTAGTAAACTGCTGCAATGTCTCAGAGAGGTAACTTAGAAACATTGCTGGATTTTTATCTAGTCTTTAAAAAACCTCTTTTATCTTGTCATAGTTAACCTGCTTAATAACACCTTTTTTCATTTCTTGTAGTAAAAAGAAACCATATGGTCCCTTTTAGGTCTATCCACGGAGTCTATTTGATAATCCCAAGCAGGATCTACCTCAGGAATAGATAGGATGGCTGGGGAGTAATGATTTGGCTGGGTATGACTTAGTTCATTAGCATATTCCTGAGCCTTGTTCAAAATATGAGAATATTCCTCTGGCATAGTGGTTGTGGTTAAAGTAACATGGAGATCCTTCCAGATTAAGTCATACAACAGGGTCAAATATTGGAATTCTTTAGTGTATTTAGTTGACTCAGTGGAAAAAGAGCCCAGCTGAGATTCAATTTGGGATAAACCTGTTAAGAAGGGCACATTGACTCGTGCAATTCCCTCTGTACCTGCTACTTACCGCAGGGGAAATTGGTGAGCAAGTGGTACCTGAAAGGATTTGCCCGAATGAGTGTGGGCTGGAGATGGATGTATTGGAGACTTAGGGGGTGCAGGAGGATCTATTACTACAGTTGTAAATGAAGAATGAGATATAGAATGGGGCTTAGGAGTCCCGGCCAAATACTCCAAGCCCTTGATTGGCAGAGGTGGATAGATAGGAGAAGTAAAGGCTGGAGGATATGGAGTTGTAGGAGAGTATGATGGAGGTGTGGAATCTTTCAAGGGAGGAGCGGCTAAATCAGCAGGGTCGGTATCCTCTGAGGAGCCTATGGGCAATGGGGTCTGAGGAGCCAACACAAAAATGTGACAGGAAGAATGAATATCTGGGTGGCGAGCTAACTCATAAAAGGCCTGAATATATGGGATTTCAAGGTGTTTGTCATTTTTCTTTAAGTACAAATCAAGCTGCAAAAGGGTTTCAGGAGCTAGGGAGCTGCCTTCTGGCCAGGTTTCGCCATCCCAAAGCATATATTGTGGCCAAACAGTGTTGCAGTAAAATATCAAATGCTTTGGGTGAATATGCTCACTGAGTTTTAAGACTTTAAGGTGTTTTAAAAGGCATGCCAATGGTGTATCTTTCTTCACAACTGATTGAGGGTTTCCCATGATTCCTGTAAAAGGAAACAGGGGTAATATTGGAATGGGCTCTTGGTATCATGGATGTTTCTGGCCTTATCCCATCCAGATCCCCTGCCAGGCGACCCCAACAGGTTCAAAGGAATCAGTGCAGAGGATGTGAACCAGCAGGGAGAGAGCATCCTCCCGTCCCTGTGCCCACCAGAGCTAGCCGAATGCATGTTCCACCATGTCGTGGAAGGCCTGGTACCAGGACTTTGAGCAACTAGGTCCCCGACCCTTGCTAGGAGTCTCCCAAGATGGAAACCAGAAACCCGAGAGACCCAGAAAGTCATCCGAACAAAGGGCAGTCCAAGAGCGTGCATTCAAATATGTGTGTATGGATGAAAAAAAGGGGATGACTCACCAAAGTCACAGAAAGGCATACCGTAGCTGTTGGAGTTTCAAGGTCCTTCGTGGAGTTACTTCGCCAGCCAGAGAGGAAAAGAGTAAAGAAACTAGCACTTTGTTTCCCACCTGTACGGGCGCTGGTGGTCTGAACTTTCCTTAGGGGGCCTTCTTGCCTCCCTAGGGAGTAACCCTAGACAGAGACCATCTGTTGTCCTCCGAGATCCAGCTCAGTCCATGGGGAAATTCAGAAATCATGGCTAGAAGGAAGCAAAGAGTTAACCTTAGTCCCTCATCCAGTCAGGCCACAGCAGTCTGATGCCTTTCCCTGGGGCCTTGCAGCACTCTGAAGGGTAGCCTCAGCCAGAACTTTCAGTTGCCACCAGGTTCCAACACAGTCCACAGAGGGTCACCAGTTAAGAAATATGAAAGAGAGAGAGAGAGAGAGATCTCGGTGGGACCTCCAAAAATGTTAGGGTACGGATGGACAGGGTAAGTGTGGAGAGGTGCAGAGAGTCACACAGCACTGCCAGGGCTGGCAAACCACAGGTGCATGCTGGCAACCCAGAGATCCGAGTAAATGCAAAGAATTGCAACATACAAGGGTGAGAGAAGAAAACATTTATTTAAGAAAAGTTCACCCCCCACAGACAGGGAGTGGGCCTACACTCTAGGTGAGAGTGGCCTCATAGCCCCCCAGAGTCCTGGCTTAAATTCTTTTCTTGGAGATGTTGCACGTGACTGCCGTGACTGCTGTGACTTCCTTATCGACCACCTGTGGATGTCTTGGAGAACCTGTGACATAGAGACCCATTAATGTTTGCCCACATTATCATAGCCCCCAGAGAAGGGCGTGACAAGGATTCTAATCCTCCTGCACCTTCCCAAATGGCATTCCTTAGAGTTAGTGGATGGTGCACTTTCCCTTATCTCCTAGGCATTCCCAGTGGGTAGCTTCGGGGGATCCTTTGCTTTCCTGTGGATAGTGCCCAATTTACTGGAAGATCAAACCCCCACCTGCTCTCCCTCTGAACAGTTATAACTTTTGTAATTACAAGTTTCATGACTTTTACAGTCCTTGCCCAATGCATGATGTCTTAGGCCTTGTAAATTCCCTTTACTCTAGGCAACCTTGATTGCCACTATGAGATATCTCTGATACCTGGAAGTCTGTTTCTGAAAAGAAAAAGTAGGTAAAGTTAATTATACCTAAGGTGTGCATTACTCCAAAAGCATAGCTTCTACTTTCTCATCATTGTGTCAGGGTTTAAGAACAAGAAAAATGGCTTCCCATTCTCAGTCTGTCCTTTCACTCACAGCCACTGCATCCTCGACGTGGTGGGCTCAGATGATCCTTCCACCTCAGCCATCCCAGTAGCTGAAACTACAGGCATGCACCACCATGGCCAGCTAATTTTTTTATTTATTGTAGAGATGAGGTTTTGCCAAGTTGCCCAGGTGGGTCTCAACCCCGCGGGCTCAGGCAACCCACTCACCTCAGCCTCCCAAAGCACGGGATTACAGGCTGAGCCACTGAGCCGGGCTGTTTTTTTAAAAATAGATTTCCTTAAACAACAAAACACAACAAAGACAGTAGGGGCTAAATACTTCTGAATTGAATACCTCTCTTCCTCCTTGCCCCCTTTTCTGTTAACTTTAAAGGGTAAATAAAAGACTTTTAATGCTGGGTGCAGTCGCTCACACCTGTAATCCCAGCACTTTGGGAGGCAGAGGCGAGAGGTTTACCTGAGCTCAGGACTTTGAGACCAGCCTGAGCAACCTGGTGAGACCTCATCTCTACAGTAAATCAAAAATAAGCCAGGCGTGTTAGCACGTACTTGTAGTTCCAGCTACTTGGAAGGCTGAGGCAAAAGGATCACCTGAGCCCAGCAGGTCGAGGTTGCGATGGTTATGAGCATGCCACTGCACTCTAGCCTGGGAGACAGAGTGAGACTCCACCTCAAAAAAAAAAAAAAAGCATTAGCTGGGTGTGGTGGCTTATGTCTATAATCCCAGGACTTTGGGAGGCAGAGGCAAGAGGATTGCCTGAGCCCAGAGGTTCAAGACAAGCCTGGGCAACTTGCTGAGATCTCATCTCTACAATAAATCAAAAAGTAAGCCAGTCATGGTAGCGCATGCTGTAGTTCCAGCTACTTGGAAGGCTGAGGCAGAAGGATCACCTGAGCCCAGCAGATCGAGGCTACGGTGGCCATAAGCATGCCACTGCCCTCCAGCCTGGGTGACAGAGACTCAGACTCAAAAAAAAAGGCCGTTTATTATCTCTTAAAGAGACTAATAAATTTTATCATTTCATGAGTATACTAGTAACACTGAATTTTAGTATAACCTTGTGTATTTAATTTTGATTAGTTTAACTATAAGGTAAGTTGTTTTTTTCTGAGTCAGAGTCTCACTTTGTTGCCCAGGCTGGAGGGCAGTGGCATGCTCACTGTCACCTCAGCCTCGACCTGCTGAGCTCAGGGGATCCTTCTTCCTCAACCTTCCAAGTAACTGGAACTACGGGTGTGTGCTTACTGTTATGACCGAGTAAGCGAGAAGAAGCTACGCCATCAGGTTGAATTTGATTAATTATGAATTTATTAAATGCACAGGTCAAGAGTAGGCAAACACCAGAAAAACTTGGCAAATTGGTGCAGTTTGTGACAAGTTTTTATAGGTAAAATTTGCAGTATCGGCTACGTAGCAACTTAGTGACCATAGCAACTACTAACTAACAACTTGGCAACCAAAATGGGAATTTTGATTGTTAGGGAGCTTTGATTAATTTCATGTCAGGTAGGTATAGCCAGTGCTCAGAAGTCCCTGGAGTTCTGCCATTAAGATATAGTTTAGGGTAGTTACATAGAGACAAGGAAGAAGAATCATTATACAATGGAGTTACCTTGGTTAAGTCACTAACAGAATATAAGAACAAAC
>NW_007009573.1:61638-63206 GCF_000164805.1 Carlito syrichta | reverse complement strand
ACTAAGATGAAAGTTTTAAACAAAATGAAGTAAGCTGGTTAATATTATTATTTTGCTAGCAATTTGATTTTATTAACTGATTTAGCTTATTTCACTTACTATGCCTGGCTTATTTTTGATTTATTGTAGAGACAAGGTCTCACCAAGTTGCCCAGGCTGTTCTCCAACCCCTGAGCTCAGGCAAACCTCTCGCCTGGGCCTCCCAAAGTGCTGGGATTATAGACTTGAGCCACCACACCTGCCCAAAGGTAAGATTTTTAAGAAAAATAAAACACTATTGTTTTAACATAGGAACTTATATTTTGTACATTAATTAGCATGTTTAATTTGTAGAAAAATAAATTACTCTCTTTAGATCTTTAGCTGACTTGACTATACCTATGATTAATTTGGCATTGGTTAATAGAATATTTACTAAAGATATAAAAGGCTTAGACCATTTTACTAAAGCAGAATCACAGATTACTATAAAGGGAAATAATAGCTATTCATTTAACAAAGGTGATAAACTTTAGAAACAATACCAAAGGTTACATGGAGGTAAAAACTTTAATCTCCTTAAAGCTCAGTTTTCCTAAGAAATAAAAAATCTGATAACAAAAACAGGAATTATTTTGATGAAATGTGAGATTTGTTTCTTAGGCTAGTTACCAAAAGGAGAAAAACCTTAACCTGGAAATTAGAACCCAATGAAAAACAAGAAGTGTTCATGGCCTCACCAGTGCAAGCACACCCTTTTAGTTAATGTTTAACATAATAATCCCTGTATAAATCCATCAAGTTTCCTGTTGAAGACAAATATTCAAGTCCACCCTAAGCTCATCAAAGATAGGGGAGTGGTAATATGCTAAAGAGCAGGTACCTACAGCCCACTTTTTAGCATAATAATAAAATATTGCTTTTCTAGACCTTTCAGCATCAGGTTACAACTACAGTTAGAAAAAAGTTTACAGGCCGGGCTCCGTGGCTCAGCCTGTAATCCCAGCACTTTGGGAAGCTGAGGCGAGAGGACTGCCTGAACTCAGGGGCTTCAGAGCAGCCTGGGCAACTTGGCGAGACCTCGTCTCTACAATAAATCAAAACCTAGCTGGGCATGGTAGCGCGCCTGTAGTTCCAGCTACTTGGAAGGCTGAGGCGGAAGCCCAGCGGATCAACACTGCGGTGGCTGGGAGCGTGCCACTGCACTCCAGTCTGGGCAACAGAGTGAGACTCCAACTCGAAAAAAGGAAAAAAAAAAGATTACAGTATCTGATAAAAAGTTGCAGGAGAAAGTCATTACTATCTCAGGTTGCCTTAAAGAAGAAAAAATCTGAAAGGAGTGAGACAACAAGAGCTGAACTTCTGAAACACAAGTCTGAAAAGTCTTCAAAAGAAACAGGCATATAGAACCAAAAATTAAGCCAGGCTCGGTGGCTCAGCCTGTAATCCCAGCACTTTGGGAGGCTGAGGTGACTAGATTGCCCAAGTCCGCGGGTTCGAGACCTGCCTGGGCAACTTGGCGAGACCTCATCTCTACAATAAATCAAAATGAGCCAGATGTGGTAGCGCGCGCCTGTAGTTCCAGCTAC
>NW_007009573.1:46436-61618 GCF_000164805.1 Carlito syrichta | reverse complement strand
TCCAGTCTGGGTGACAGAGTGAGACTCCAACTCAAAAAAAAAAAAAAAAAGAAAGGAACAGGCATATAGAACCAAAAATTAAACCTCTTGCAATCTTACCAAGAGCAAATTAATATCCCAAGAAAACCTCATCGTAAAATAGAGTAACAAAATTCAGAAAGATTATTACAAACAATTTCCTTTTAATTATAATCGACTTAATTATATGCAAAAATTCTTTGCAAATTTTCATTTATAAACTCTATCAACTTACATAAACCATGCTTGGACTTTCTGTTCTGCTCTATACTTTTTTTTTTTCTTAAATGTCCAATCATTTTACTTTAGGGCAAAATTTTACCATATAAACTGCTGGTTCTTGTATACTTCCATTCCTAAGTTACTTTTCTAAATCTATAACTTGATCTAGCCTTTATGTAACCTCTGAATTAGATGAAATTATTATTATTATTTTCAGTAACTTTTAGATTTTGGTTAAAACCTACATAGCAAGAAATTCTGAACTGTGTCAGCTATTAGAATTTTACAAATGAAAACCATGAACTACACGCCAAACTCTGACTCCTAAAACTATCTAGTAGAGACACATGTGAAGCTTATTTAATTAGTAGACCTAGTCAAAATGTATGCTGACAATTCTGAAGACATTATTATTGTTATTATTACTATTATTATTGTTATTATTTTGAATTGGATTCTCACTCTGTCGCCCAGACTGGAGTGCTCATGGCCACTGCAGCCTCGACCTGCTGAACTCAGGTGATCCTTCTGCCTCAACCTTCCAAGTAGCTGGGATCACAGATGTGCACCACCATGCCCGGCTAATTTTTTGATTTATTGTAGAGATGAGGTCTCGTCAAGTTGCTCAGACTGGTCTTGAACCCATGGACTTAGGCAAGTCTCTCACCTCGGCCTCCCAAAGTGCTGGGATTATACGCATGAGCCAACGCACCCGGCCTGACATTTTTATTTTTTCAATAATTTTAAAGTCATTTGCTTACCAAAGATCATTAAGATCACATGACTTGGAAGGCATTTAGATGTATTTAATTTATGAGTACTCATTTATAGGTCAATTTGGTAGCATTCTAGACAAAACACATAGCCTATACATACACACAAACACATTTAAACACACATACACACATGTAAACAAAAATTCAATAGCTTTTCCCTTGGAAATTCTAACGAGGGAATAACAACAAACTCACTATTTTATAAAGGATAACTGACTCCAAATTATATCTGACAAATTTGGAAGCCGTTTACATGGCTAAACTCTGTTTGCCCCAATGGGTAATCTAATAGAAGCTGGACAAAAATTTGGGTAAAGCAGTTTCTGGGGAAAACCTTTTTTCCTTTTTTTCCTTTATTTTTAAAGTTTCAAATGAGTTTTCAATATTTACATCTTAGAACTGGCTGTCATACAAGTAGTGAGTTTTGTCTCAACACCCAGTCTCAGAAAACCTGGCATGCATAAAACCCCTTGGGGTGTCTGAAGGGGGCTGTTCTTGCCCTTTCTCTCTTTGGGGAAGGAGAAAAGGCAATGGAGAGAGCCCTTTAGAATGCACCTCAGAACCAAATCTTTGGTTCCCAAACTATCTCCTAGTAAGTTAAAACCAGTTCAAAGTAAACTGGGGACTATTGACCTAAAATGGGAGGTCCAAGGCTCAGCAGAAATTTACAAGGGCCACCTGAGGAGAAGCATGGGGCTGCTATGGGCCCCTGCTGGTTCCTAGATCTGGATTCCTGACCCCCTGTGGCATTCCTGAAGTCTTCTGTGAGGCTCCACATTGGCCAAGACTCCTGGTTTGGAAGACTGTAAGAAGGGCAACATAAGAAAATTAGATTTTTTTTGAGAGCGTGAGGGTCAAATTTATTCCAATGTTTTAAAATGCAGTCCAGGGTTGAGTCTGAGGAAATGGAGAGGCAGGAAAAAATCATCCATTAAGGATTACAACCACCAATTCTTGGGGCATCCTGCCAAGGGAAAGGGGTTCACTACCGTCTGCTGAAGGACTCTGAAATGCACTTTTCAAAGGAGCATCCCACCTATTGAAAAAAATCTCCCTATGTCCATGAGGGGACACAAATTCGCTCTCTATCAGCGCATCTCATATGAAAGAGAGGAACTCCAGGTGGGGGCCAAGATGCTTAGGTCTGGATTCTAAGGCCAACGATGCTGGGTGATCAAACCAAGTCAGAAAAGTGGGTTGAGGGGAGACTCACTGATCTGGCACTGCCTGAGTTAACTAGTTTCGATGAGGTCTGGAACAGGAAGCCTGGCTGTCCTCACAGGATATTTGGAGAAAGAGAGAGAGATGTCTGAGTCTCTCTAAGCATGTGTGAGTTTGCTTTGGACGAACTTCCAGCTGACAGCTATGCCACATGTTGGAATTAGGGACCTCTGACTAGGAGAGATAGAAAAGGGCCTTTCTCTCTTCTGGGCAAGGTAGTCAAACTAGTTCACTCTCTGGGCTTCAGGATACACTAGGGAGTGCTCTGGTCAGAAACCATCAGTTGCCAGAAAGTTATTAGAGATTGTTTACTGAAAGATTGAAAAATGAAAGAAAACTCTTGCCTCTCACCCAATTGGGCAATGACAGTCTGACACCTTTCCTCCAGGACCTTATAACCCACCAGGGAGTAGCCCTAGTCAGGACTATTTAAGTTGTCTCCAATCTCAGACATATTCCACTGAGAAGTCTTGAGTTGGAGGAGGAAAGAGTGCAGGAAGAAGTTCCTGTTAGGAGAGGTCACCATACAGGCCTCAAGTGTCATGCATGGCAGGCTCGGTAAGTTATAAGTTATGGCAAGAAGACAGCTATGAACTAGGAAAGGAAGATACATTAAAAGAAACGTATGTTGTGAAGGGCACAACAGGCAGGACAATAGAGACAAAGGACAGTGTCTGCTGCAAAAGGGTAATGGTCTGAGGTTCTTCCCATTGGAGTTCTCGACTCTGGTTAGGGTGGGTTTTAGGATTCCCATCATGCATTTGGGTTCCTGCCATGCAAATAAGGTAGTACTGACTGGTGATGTTTGACTTTGATTTTAAGTCACTTATGGGCCAGCCAGAGACTATTCAGCCTTTACAATTCTTGTAATTTCATTCTGAGATTTCCTTCCTCAAAATACTTTACCCAATTTACCCATTTGATGTTGGCCTGATTGTTCATCCACAATTTCTATCCCAATTACACAGGTTTGATCATTACACATTGTAGGCTTGTATCAAAATATCACATATACTCCATAAATATTTACAGCTATTATGTATCCATAAAATTAAATTTTTTTTAAATTAAATAAGTCATTTCATATTTCAATCAAAATAAAAAAGATGAAATGCTTATTTGTTCTTATATCACAATATTACACAAAGACAGTTTAAGAAATTGTCACTAGGAAGAAATGAAATCTCCTAATCCTATATTCTTATTGTATACCCAACTTATAGTTGAAATTATGTTGTAATACTATTTGAAGCTCTCCTATGTACACTTAAAAGCTAGAAGCCAGGCTCGGTGGCTCAGCCTGTGATCCCGCACCTTTGGGAGGCTGAGGTGAGTGGATTGCCTGAGCCCATGAGTTCGAGACCCACCTGGGCAGCGAGACCTCATCTCTACAATAAATCAAAAAATCAGCCGGGCGTGGTAGTGCATGCCTGTAATTCCAGCTACTCAGAAGGCTGAGGCGGAAGGATCGCCGGAGCCCAGCAGGCACTCCAGTCTGGGCAACCAAGTGAGACTCCAACTCAAAAAAAAAAAAAAAAAAAAAGCTAGAATAGATCAGGTGGCATGTAGGGTAAAAATACAGGAAGAGATTGGGGCCTAGGATCACCTTCTCCTCTCCTACCCCTTGCTTCCTTTGCTATTATTCACTTCCCTCTACTCTCCAGAATTCTGGTAATGTAAGTATTGGGACCAATATTCAGCTTATGATTTCCCACTCAAGCTATTTTGTCTCTTGCCTCTTTTTTTTAATAGTTTGACAAAGGAGAATACTTCAAACATGGTGTGGTATAATAAAGACTATCTCTGCTCTTTGTCCCTGGTTCCTGACAAGGAGCTTCAAAAAACCTTGCACTCTTTTCAGTGATAGGAACATCTTTGTTATGCTAATAAAGTGACTTATGGTGGGCTCCTAAATAACTTCAGGATGGGGGCTGGTCACCAGAAAAACCAATCATATGATTATAGGGTTGGAACTTTGGACCAACCCAACCTCCAGGAAAGGTAGTAGAACTGCATATTGAGTTCAATCACATGCTCAATGACTGAATCAATCATACCTATGTAATGAAATCCCAGTGTAAACTCTGAACTTCAAGGCTAAGTGGCACTGCCTGATTGGTAAATATACTCTTGTCCAAGGAGTGTTATATGCCCTGACTCCAAAGGGAGAGGGCATGGAAGTTTTGTGTCCAGGACCCTTTCAAACCCCATCCTGTATCTTTATAATAAAACTGCAGTCGTAAGTATAGCACTTTTAGTGAGCTCTGTGCATTATTTTGGTAAATTATGAAACCTGATGATATTGTGGAAACCCCTGAATTTATAACCAGTCACTCAGAAGTATGAGTGACCCCCTGAGAATTGCAGCTTCCATCTGATCTAAAGCAGAGGCAATATTGTTGGTGATTGAGCCCTCAAACCTGTGAAGAGTCCAAGTAGTTGGTGTCAAAGAATTTATATAAGAACAATGGTGTTATTTTCCCTGGTTTTAGCAGCTGCCCCCAGACTAATATATGTAAAGCCTACCTCTGATCTTAAGTATCCTACATCAAATTAAAATGAAGGGGGCAGGGTCCACCAGTATATTATGGGTTAAAAAAATAAGCAGTGTATGTTTTTGTTATGTGTACCTGTACTGTATGAGGGAGAAGGGCAGGCCCCTTGTAGTTCAGGCTTCCCCTGCTGGGTAAGTGTTCTTGAACTCATGGGTATTAGAGTGCCAGCAAGCATTGCTGTGAGAGGCTGCATTTGACATCAGTGAATTTTTTGCGGGGGGGGGGGGGAGAATTCTTTCAATGCATTTGCCCACACCATGACAAGTGTTCAGCAGTTTTTTTTTTTGTTTGTTTTGTTTTTGTTTTGTTTTGTTTTGTTTAATTGGAGTCCCACTCTGTCACCCAGACTGGAGTGCAGTGGCCACTTCCAGCCACCGCAGCCTCGACCTGCTTGGCTCCGGCAATCCTTCCACCTCAGTCTTTCGAGTAGCCGGAATTACAGGAGTGCACTACCACACCCGGCTCATTTTTTGATTTATTGTAGAGAAGAAGTCTCGCCTGCCCAGGCGGGTCTCGAACCCATGGGTTCAGGCAATCCACTCACCTCAGCCTCCCAAAGGTGTGGGATTACAGGCTAAGCCAGTGAGCCCGGCTTGTTCAGCAGTTTTTGACCAAAAAACAGCATGAGCCCTGTGCCCTGTTGTAGCCACACCATGAGTAAGGAGTTGCCAACACACTGAGAGTCAAGTATGAGTCCTTTAATACTGATGGTTGAGAGCAGGCGCATGCCAGAAAGAGACTTTTGACCCCAAATGAAGCAAGCAAGGGGTTTATATAGCAAAAACCATAAGGTGACAGAGTTTCAGTTCTGGGTAGGGAGCAAAGGAGATTTTTTTCAAAGTACAGGTCATTAAACCATAGGGGGGTAGTAAATTACATAGTGTGACAGAAGTTTCAGGAATGTTATAGCCCTCCAGGGGAGGGAGCAGAAAAGCCATAAATCACGGGACATGATTTATGGCCTACTGGAAAGGTTTGGGCAGTCATATGGAGGAGGGGTGAGAGGGGGAACTGGAAGACAAAATGGAAGAACTACTACAAAATGGAGTTACCTTGGTTAGGTCACTAGCAGTCATTTCAGCCCCACCCTCCCTATTCTCCCAATCTTGCCCCAGTTGTTTCCCTAGCTGGAAAAAGTCCTCAGAGGGAAATGTTTTGATGATGTGGAAGAGGTAAAATAAAAAATGGCAGAAGCACTAAAGGGCAACAAAATTGACAAGTTCAAAAACTGTTTTGAGCAGTGGAAAAAGCATCTCGATGGTGTAGTGCATCAAACTGAGAGTACTTTGACGGTGACTAAAGCTTAAACATGTAAGAATAAATACACAAAATTTTTTTTTGAGTCCGAGTCTCACACTGTTGAGCAGGCTCATGACCACCGCAGCCTTGACCTGCAGGACTCAGGAGATCCTGCCACCTTAGCCTTCCAAGTAGCTGGAACTACAGGTGTGCACTACCCCACCCGGCTTGTTTTTGATTTATTGTAGAGATGAGGTCTCACCAAGTTGCCCAGACTGGTCTCAAACCCCTGAGCTCAGGCAATCCTCTTGCCTCGGCCTCCCAAAATGCTGAGACTACAGGCATGAGCCACCACACCCGACCTAAATACACACATTTTTACAAGTAAATTCTGTTTTTTTGAGTTCAAATCTCACTCTGTTGCCCAGGCAGAAGGATCACCTGAACCCAGCAGGTAAAGGTGACAGTAGCTATGAGCATACCACTGTCCTCCAGCCTGGACGACAGAGATTGGGACTCACAAAACAAATGACAAAAACAACCTCATCATTCACACAGCCCTCTCATTCTTATCCCTTTCTGGATAAATATTATGGGTTATTTCATGTAATAAATATATCAGGACCACTTCAGATGTCACCTGAACTAAAATATTGTTGCCTGGGGATAACATCAGAGTGAATTTGTCACCTGTCTATTCTGGATTTTTTTTTTTTGAGTTGAAGTCTCACTGTGGCCCAGACTGGAGTGCAGTGGCCGCTCCCAGCCACTGCAGCCTTGACCTGCTGGGCTCCGGCAATCCTTCCGCCTCAGCCTTCCACATAGCTGGAACTACAGGCGCGCTACCACGCCTGGCTAATTTTTTGAATTATTGTAGAGATGAGGTCTCGCCTGCCCAGGCAGGTCTCGAACCTGTGGGCTCAGGCAATCCACTCACCTCAGCCTCCCAAAGGCATGGGATTACAGGCTGAACCACCGAGCCTGGTTTATTCTGGACTTTTAACAGCCACTGATCCTCAAACCTTCCTCCAGTTTCAAAAGAGCAACCTTCAATGGGGTCTTATCTATAAAATACCACCAAATTATCTATCAAGGTTTCAAGACCCTGCACTCTTTTATACAATTCTACCTTTCTGTCTCCATCTCCCGATACATTCTTCCAAGTCAAAGCCAGAATTAGAATGAAGTAAAAACATTTAAGAAGGCCCTCACAAGCCGGGCTCAGTGGCTCAGCCTGTAATCCCGCGCCTTTGGGAGGCTGAGGTGAGTGGATTGACTGAGCCCACGGGTTCGAGACCCACCTGGGCAACTTGGCAAGACCTCATCTCCACAATAAATCAAAAATCAACCGAGCATGGCAGCGCCCGCCTGTAGTTCCAGCTATTTGGAAGGCTGAGGCGGAAGGATCGCCAGAGCCCAGTCGGTTGAGGCTGCAGTGACCGGGAGCAGCCACTGCACTCCAGTCTGGGCGACAGAGATAGACTCCAACTCAAAAAAAAAAAAAAAAAAAAGAAGGCCCTCACACTCAAGTGCCTTACCCTAGTCAAGGTCCTGTTCCACTTTGCACACAAGCTCTACTGGAATCTGCTGTTTCCTAACTATACTGTGTGCTTTAATACTTCTGTGCCTTAACCCACACTGCCACCTCAATTTACAATGTTCTTATAATCCTTTTTCATGCTATGGGAAACATCCTTTCAGGCTCAGCCCAAATGCCAGGGACTATTTGAAGTCTTTCTGATGCCTTCACCCTTATCCTTTACCCCTTGGTAAGAAGTAATTCCTCTGTCCTGTGTACTCACTGTCATTGTATTTGATAGCATTAGTTTCTTTATACCATGTATTTTAAAATAAATAACATAGAACTAGTGTTGACGGGTAGCATAGAAGAGGCTTGGACTTTGGAAGTGTGACTCAAACCCCAGTCTGTCTGACTGCAAAGCCTGAGTATTTCAGTACTTAAAATAGTAATTAATGTTAATATTAAGATGTATTGGGTGCTTTCTATGCTCCAGGTAACTCTACTCAGGACTCTAAATGTATTAACTTATTTAATCCTCAAAACAAACCTATAAGGAAGGTGCTGTTGTTGTCTCCATTCTACATATGAGTAAGTTGGGGCACAGATTGGCTAAGTAGTTTAGCCACGCTCACTGAGTTGTTTATCAGAGAGTCTGAGATTTAAACTTTTGTGGTTTGAACTTGGAGCTGATGTACATTTCCTCTATGCTATGTCTATAGTCCTCTACTGCTGGTTATCACTAAAAGTTTTCATAATCATTGACACTGTCTTCATCATCAGATTTTCTGTTTCTTAGAGTTTGTAGCAAAGTACTTTATTCATCATAAAGAAACTTAAGCCTGAGTGTTGTTAGACCTCCTGTCTCTTATCCCCTTCTCCCTTAGCCTACTCCACCCTTTCTTTCCTTCCCACCTAATGGTCCATCACAATGCATCAATTTTATTATTCTCCTACCTCGTCCTCTGGTGCCTGGCTCCACTGCCCTGGCAAAATTCCAAAACTTGATAAATCCCAAGTATCCACTTCTTTCTATACCTGTGTTGCTTAGCACACCTGAGAAAAGTTAATTAAACCATTCTGTTGACACTGTGATTTGTCTTTATCTCAGTATATCTCTCTGAATTGAAAAAAGATAACATGTGGTATCTTTCTATTCTAGATATTTCACAAGAATGCACTTTCATACAATGATTGAGTTGAAACTAAGCTTATCAAGTATCTAACATACCTCTGAACACCCTAAATAAGAGTGTGAGTTCTGCCTGACTGAAGCTTCCCCTTTCAGTCTGGAATGGAAGCCAAACATAGTTGCCAGACCTTTAGTAATCATTAGGTTAGGGCTAATCTCTGGCATTTCTTTCATTTAGAAACATGAGTTCTTCCACTGTACAGTAGGTACTCACTGACAGACAAAAGTCAGAAATTCTCACTCATTGAAGAGCATTTTTGTGACTGAGCAGATGTATCATTTACGATTGTTCCATTTCCACATAACAAGGAATTCAATTAAAACTAACTTAATAAGGAAATACAGATTATCCACAGATTAGAAGTACTGAAGTAGGGCAGCCTTGATGTTTGTTTAATTCAACTTAGAAATCATCTTTTTTTCCATCTTTCTTCTGCCATTCACAATATCAACTTTCATCCTAAGGCTGATAGCTTGATAGATGCAACAATTCCAGGAGGCAAGCAACTTCCTGAGGAAGAAGAGGAAACCATCTTTTCTGATGCTTTTTTCTTATGAGTGAGGACATTTTCCTCAGAAATCCTCTGTAGTCTTCCCCTAATGTCTCATTGAGTGGAAGTAGATCCCCACCTCTTCTTGAACCAGAGAGTGCCAAGGGGATAGACTGTGCCTAGATCAAAAAGACTCACTCCTGGAAATGAAATCAACTTTTCTGTGACACATGACTACAAGGAGGAGGGAGGCATACCTATTCAAAAATGTTCTTTTAGTAAGGAGTCATGTAAAGCCATGTACAGAGTATACAAAGCTCTGAAGTCACAGCAACCAAGAGCACAGTGACAATGTCTTAGCAATTATGACCTTGAAAAGAACCATGGTGTTCTCACTTATTTTTTCCTACTTTCTCCAGCCCACCCCATAATATGAATAGATCAGAATTTTAAAAGGAACTAGAAAGACCTAATACATGCTGGTGGTGCAAGAAATAGTTTTCTCAGTTAACATACACAAGAATCCTGTGAAGTAGGATCACCAGCCTCCCCCACCCCCTGCCCTTTTTTTTTTGAGTTGGAGTCTCACTCTTTCTCCCAGGCTAGAGTGCAGTGGCACACTCACGGCCACCATAGCCTTGACCTGCTGAGCTCAAGCAATTCTTCTGCTTCAGCCTTCCAAGTAGTTGGAACCACCAGTGTGTGGGATTTTTTTTTTTTTAATTGTAGATACAAGGTCTCACCATGTCACCCAGGCTTGTCTCAAATCCCTGATCTCAGGCAATCCTCTCGCCTCAGCCTCCCAAAGTGCTGGGATTACAGGCGTGAGCCACCACACCAGGCACCAGCCCCGCTCTAAGGGTGAAGAAACTGGGTTATAAAGACGTCAAGTACCTTTGTCAAAGCTACACAAATAGTTAGTGACAAAGCCCATATTCAGACTTTGGACTGCCTGGCTCTGAAGTCTGGGCACTCCATACTCTACTATGCAACCTCCCTTTAAAACATACTCCCAAGGCTCAGAGACTGGTCACTCTAGGCTAAGTAATGAAGACTTCATTACCAGTAACTTTGATTCAGGAGATGTGAGTTCTAATTAGTACTCCAGGTTAAGAATTTTGGGGTGGACCCTTTTCCTGTCACAGCCCATGTGCAGTAAGCTCGTGGGTCTCAGATCCGAAAGCTGAGCACTTATTCACCATAGCGGCTCTGCAGTCACCATGCAAAACAAGTATATTAAATTACACTGTAAGGTTATGGATATCGTTTGGATTACCATGAGAAAAAAAGAAAGAAGTAAAGTTGAGAGGTTCATGAATGTTCAAAGAAGACAAAAAAGATGATTGGTCTGAAGGCTAAGCTCTACCATAAGTAGTGGCATGCTGAGAAAATACAAATGAAAAAGGCTATCAAGATGCATGAAAAGCCAGGCTCAGTGGCTCAGCCTGTAATCCCGCGCTTTGGGAGGCCGAGGTGAGTGAATTGCCTGAGCCAGCAGGTTCGAGACCTGCCCGGGCAACTTGGTGAGACCTCATCTCTACAATAAATTAAAAAAAAAAATTAGCCTGGCGTGGTAGCACACACCTGTAGTTCCAGCCACTTGGAAGGCTGAGGCGGAAAGATCACTGGAGCCCAGCAGGTCGAGGCTGCGGTGGCCGGGAGCAGCCACTGCACTCCAGTCTGGGGGACAGAGTGAGACTCCAACACACACACACACACACACACAACAAAAAAGAAAAAAAGTAGGAAAATGGGAAGTTCCCTTGCCTAAAGTTCATGCCCAGGGAGAAATAGAAGTATTAAAAGTTATTTGAATGGGAAAGAAAAGAAGTCATGGAAGAGGATGGTTGCTAAAGTCTGCTTTGTTGGAGATGGCTTTACAAAAAAACCACCCAAATATGAAAGATTCATTAGGCCGATGGGCTTACATTTCAAGAAACCCATGTGACACATCCTGCACTGAAACCCTCCTTTTGCCTGACAATACTTGGTGTAAACAAGAATCCCTCATGCCCACTATATTACAATTTTGGGTGTTATTACCAAGGGTACTGTCATTGAGGTCAGTGTGAGCGAGTTGGGCCTTGTGATACAAGAAGGCAAAGTTATTTAGGGGAAATATGCCCAGGTGACCAACAATCCTGAAAAGGATGGATGCATAAATGCAGTGTTACTGGTTTGACAGCAGTTTCATACAAGTAATTACTTATAATTATTGACCACATTCAGGAAAAGCAACTTTACAGTGCTATTTCTGAATACTACCAAACAGCCTTATGTGTCTGCAGTCATCAAGAGAACTATTTATTAAACTGTAAATAAATAAATGGTCCATTAAAATGTAAAAATAAATTTAAATTGTAAAAAAACATTAAAATGGTCCAGTTTTCCAAAAAAAAAAAAAAAAAAGAATTTTAGAGTGGAGATGTCAGGTTAGGGATCCCTGCACATTTCCTGTACCTGAAAGAGAAAAGAGCTAATAGTTATGGAGCAGCTGAATTTTCAAGGCAACTTTATTCCCAGATCTGATATTCAGCTGAACAGAGAAGACAAAAGCAATTTTCACTGGTTGTTAGCTACCTTGTTAAACTCCATAACCAGACTTCCAGTTTCAGCTCCCATATGTAAAGAACTTGGAAGCCTGTACTTATGACCAGAAAAATATCTGAAGAAACTGAGAACCAATGACGTTTCTCAGACCCAGCAGCGAACTGAAGTCAGAGGGAAAATGACCACCCTCCAAATTCTTTGTGTGTGTGTGTGTGTCAGAGTCTCACTCTTTTGCCCAGGCTGGAGTGCAGTGGCCTTTTTTTTTTGAGTTGGAGTCTCACTCTGTCACCCAGGCTGGAGTGCAGTGGCCACTCCCGGGCACTGCAGCCTCGACCTGCTGGGCTCCCGCGATCCTTCCACCTCAGCCTTCCAAGTAGCTGGAACTACAGGCGCGTGCTACCATGCCCGGCTAATTTTTTGATTTATTACAGAGATGAGGTCTCACCAAGTTGCCCAGGCGGGTTTCAAACCCGCGGGCTCAGGCAATCCACTCACCTCGGCCTCCCAAAGTGCTGGGATTACAGGCTGAGCCACCGAACCCAGCTTGCAGTGACTTCTTACGGCCACTGCATTCTCGACCTGCTGGACTTAGGCGATCCTTCTGTCCCATTCTTCCAAGTATGTGGAACCACAGGTCCATGCCACCACACCTGGCTGATTTTTTTTTCTTTTAATTTATTATAGAGACAAAGTCTCGCCAAGTTGCCCAGGTTGGTCTTGAACTCCTGGGCTCAGGCAATCCTCTGTCCTCCACCTCCCAAAGTGCTGAAATTATAGGCATGAGCCCACCCTGCCCAGCTTCCATTCCAAATTCTAAAGAAAATGTAAATCCAGAGAGTCGTAGCCTCTCTCCTACTTAAAGCAGAAACTGCTGGTTACTTAAACAAGTAAAAACACTTAAATGGTATTTTTGATGATTGCTGAAGATTGAGTGTGGAATAGTATGAGAGTAAGAAACCTCTGGAGATCTGCAATGGGAAGAGTACACATTTATGGACTTTGCCTCCAAAAACCTTACCATATTCTTGCTGTGAATATCACAGAAAGATTCCCCTCATGATTCTGGCAGTGGGAAGGAAACCGTACTTTTATGAAATACACTCAGAGCCTTCTTCATAATAAAGGCCTACTCTTCAGGAAAAGGGGAAATACCAGCTGAGGGAAAGGCAATCCTCCTACTCTAGCCCCCTTTAGGCTTCTAGTCTCATGTAAGGGAAAGGAGCTAAAGAACACTTGTGAAGGTCACAGTCCAGAGACACACGCCATAAAAAACTGGAATTTAATCATAAGATTATGTAAGACTTCTCCTCCACACTTTGCCACCCTGCTAACCAGGCTTCAGTATAATGACAGTGGATAACAGTTAAAAGGGCTGTAGCCGGGCTCGGTGGCTCAGCCTGTAATCCCGCGCCTTTGGGAGGCTGAGGTGAGTGGATTGCCTGAGCCCGCAGGTTCGAGACCCGCCTGGGCAACTTGGCGAGACCTCATCTCTACAATAAATCAAAAAATCAGCCAGGCGTGGTAGCGCGCGCCTGTAGTTCCAGCTACTCAGAAGGCTGCGGCGGAAGGATCACTGGAGCCCAGCAGTTCGAGGCTGCGGTGGCCGGAAGCGGCCACTGCACTCCAGTCTGGGGGCAGAGTGAGACTCCAACTCAAAAATAAAATAAAATAAAATAAAAGGACTGTAAGATGTAAACTCTCTCTGAGAATAGTGCTTGAGGAAGCCTAAAGTTAGGAGATAAGAACAAAGACACTAGAGGAATTTGAAGTCTCTGTTACTTATAGCTACAATAAATACTAAGTACAGAGCAACTCCTGTCACAAACTTCTAGCAACATAAAACTTCTAACTAAAGGTCTTTTTTATTTCAGTTCCTGTTATATCATATCCAGCTTTCAACACAAAATTACAAGGCATGCTAAAAGGTAGATGTTGGGTTATGAGACAGGGAATTTAAAATAACTGATTAGTATGTCAATGGCTCTAATAAAGTAGACAACATTCAAGAACAAAGAGGTACTGTAAACAGAAATATAGACTCAAAGGGAAATGCTAGAAATCGAAAACACTAATAGAAATGATAAATATCTTTGATGGGCTCGACAGTAAATAGACACAGCTGAGGAAAAAAAAAAATAACCTTGAAGATAGATTAATAGAAACTTCCGCACTAAAATGTAAAAAGAAAAAAAGAATAAAAAATCCTGAACAAAACATTGAAGAACTGTGGATGATTTCAAAATGTATAAGATATGCATAGTTGGAATACCAGAAGGAAAATAATGAATTTGGAGCAAAAGAAATATCTGAAGTAATAGCAGCTGAGAATTTTCCAAAATTAATGACAGATCAGAAGGAGTGAATTTAGAGCAAAAGAAATATTTGAAGTAATAAAAACTGACAATTTTCCAAAATTAATGACAGACACCAAACCACAGATCTAGGAATTTCAGAAAACACCAAGCAAGATAAATACCAAGAAATGCCTACACCTGGGCATATTCAAACTGAAGAAAGACAGGCCTGGCACAGTGGTTTATGCTTGTAATCCCAACACCTTGGGAGACCAAGGTGGGAGAATCACTTGATCCCAGGATTTTGAGGCTGCCGGTGAACCATGATCATGCTGCTGCTCTCCAACCTGGGCAACAGAGTGAGACTCCCAACTCAAAACAAAAAAGAAAAGAAAGACAAAGAGAATATTGAAAGAAACAAACAGCAAAATAATTTACCTACAGAGGAACAAGGATAAGAATTACAGTGGAGAAACCAAGCAAACAAGAAGAGAGTGGACTGAAATATTTAAAATATTAAAAGAAGAAAAAACTGTAACCTAGACTCCTATGATCAGTGAAATTATCCTTCAAGCATGAAGGAGTAATAATTCCTCAGACAAACAAAAAGTGAGGATATTTATCACCAGCAGACCTGCCCTGAAAGAAATGTTAAAAAGAAGTTCTTGAGGGAAAAGTTACAGTAATATCTGTCAGAATCTTATATCTACAGAAAGAAAGGAAGAGTATCAGAAAAGGAATAAATGAAGACATGTTTGCTAGTGCTCTCATCATTCTTGACTATCTCAATGTGTTAAAAGCCATCTTCACATGTGATTCCCAGGTACAACTTGACTAAGCCAGGAAAAGAGAATTTTTACTCTTGTTCTGAAAGCACTAATTCTATTAATGCAGTCATCAAAAGCACATGAGGATCTCAGCTATAAAATATATTGTATTTGTAAGTATGTAATTGTTTTCTGTTTTTATAAGTGAATTATGCCTCCAAGCTGTGTGGAATGTGAAAATATAGCCGGGCTCGGTGGCTCAGCCTGTAATCCCACGCCTTTGGGAGGCTGAGGTGAGTGAATTGCCTGAGCCCGCGGGTTCGAGACCCGCCTGGGCA
>NW_007009573.1:8451-46301 GCF_000164805.1 Carlito syrichta | reverse complement strand
CCCAAAAAAAAAAAAAAAAGAATGTGAAAATATACCACCAGAATTCTTATTAGAATTTTTTAGAAAAAACACATCAAATCAAAAGTGCTAAAAAATATGCTAATAATATATAAATATATTCTCATTGTAAAATAGTCGATGCAGAATATATACAGGAGAAAAGGAGTGGATCCTTCATTACTACACACACTCCATCCTCCTCCTTAGAGCTAATCACTTAATAGTTTGATGTGGACATATTTCATAGAAAGAGAGATGGATAGATATACGTACAAAGCATACTTTCCATTAAGAAAATCATATGTATTATTCTACAACTTGAATTTTCACGTAACTTGGAATTTGTATTTGGAATTATTTCCATTTTTGTATATAAAGAACTACTTCACTCTTTTTGATATCATTATAGGGTAGAATAGCACTTTATAAAATAAATGTACCATACTTAATTTAATCTTTTCCTTATTGATGGTCATTTAGATTATTAATAATTGCTATAACAAGAAATTCTACATTTTATGTTCTTGTACGTATATACTTAAAGTATTACACTAGAGAAAGAAAAGTCTCACATCAGAATCCATAGGCCAATATCCTTTGTAATTAAGACACTATTAGTGTTTTTTTAAATTAGAAAACATAGTTTATTAAAAGTAAATTAGAGAGAGAGAGAGAGAAGATGCACCTCCCCAAGGTAGGAGAGGAGGACCAAAGCCAGGATGCATGGCAACAGCCATAACTCAAAGAACACATGACCACACCAGAATCTAGCAAGGCAATGGCCCGACACTATTAGTGTTGTAATAGTATATACATATATATTTTTTTGAGTTGGAGTCTCATTCTGTCACCCAGGCTGGAGAGCAGTGGCACGCTCCTGGCCACCACAGCCTCGACCTGCTGGGCTCCGGCGATCCTTCCACCTCAGCGTTCCAAGTAGCCGGAATTACAGGCATGCGCTACCACGCCCGGCTGATTTTTTGATTTATTGTAGAGATGAGGTCTCGCCAAGTTGCCCAGGCGGGTCTCGAACCCGCGGGCTCAGGCAATCCACTCACCTCAGCCTCCCAAAGGCGCAGGATTACAGGTTGAGCCACCGAGCCCAGCCATAGCAGTGTTTTAATACTATTAAGCTTAAACAAAAGAACAAAACCAACAGGAGCAAACAAATGTTAAGACTCATACCCTAAAATTATTCATCAAAAATAGGGTGACGAGCAATTGAAACTCCTGTTTCTTTTAGTATGATAGTAACTTCTAAATCACATATATTGGTGTGTCAGAAATTATATACAAGGGAAATATATAGAATGTACATGATCAGGAAAAAGAATCATCAATTTTTTTCTGCCTCTATGTGCCCTAGATTTTGTAATGGAGGTGTTGCTACTATTTCTAATATGTGTGTGGTTCAGGAGTTGGTTAACAATGTACTCCCCTCTTGGTTTCTTCTTCAATGAAAAGCCATATAGAAGAGAGCAATTCCTGTGTGGCAGACTCTGAGCTAAACCATGGGGTTACAGGCAGTAAAGATAAAGACACACCTACAGATTAGCACTGATCTGTTAACCAATAGAGGTTACCATGGAATTTTCCACTATTCATCTCCTTCAACCATTGACTGACTAGATTGTCTACTATGTGCTGAGGATACAATGGTAAAGACCAAAAAAGGGGCCCTTCCTTCATGGAACTTACAGTCTAATTCAAACTCCCTACTACTTGGAAGGAAAATTAAAATAAAAAATTCTATATATTCAAAGGCATTCTATTAGGCAAGATGCCAGATTGAGAGAAAAGTTGAGGAGGGCAACTGGAATCTGCCTTGAGAAAATACATGGATAGTGGGAGAGGAGCCAGGATCTGATGTCTGATACTTGTCTGTGGGACAGCATTGAAGGAGGATCCTATGACCCCGTGCGGGTCCTGACAGGGAAAGGACTTCTCTTTTGGACACCTGTGGGGACAGCACAATGTTTTCAAAGTAAGCTACCATTTGGAAAGAGAAAAGAAGCAGTGTGGCAGAAAGACAGACTCTTGGCTCAGACCAGCGATCTGTATCCTAGGGTTCACGGTCTAGGTCTGCCTTCTTTGAGAAGAAGGGCAGTGGTGAGGTCTTTGTGGGAGCCCCTACCATCATGTTCACTTAAGAGCAGGTGTATCTTCCTCTCCTGCTTGGATTTTTGAAACGGTGAAAGAAAAGCCTGCGAGGGCCACACTAGAACCCCGGGGAGGTCTGACCTGAAGTGGCCTCTCCCTGCCGCCCAGCCTGCAGTCCTGACACCCCCTCTTCCATTAGCGTCAAGATAGGCGAGTGAGCAGGATGGGCGGGAGAGGGGTAGGCACTCAACAGTCTGGAGTGCAGAAGTACCAAAGAGCGGCCGGGTGGTATCCATCCGCTGCTCCTCTCAGCGGGCCTCTTTCTGACCTCCAGACCCTGCCCCTATTCGCCCGCCGGTCCCATGCATTGTGTGGGTGCCAGAAATGCAGTAGCAGCAGCAACGGTAGGGTCCGCGGTGGTCTACCGAGGCAGCCGGTGCCCACCAGGCTCGTCCTGACCCCGCCCACCTCCAAGTCGGTACTACTATGGGTCTGAGAGGGGGCGTCGAACTCCTTCGCGCCGTATCCCTCCGCCCGACCCCGCCCCCGCCCTTCCCGGCACCCTGGCTGCGAGCGGTTTCTGCCGCATCATGGGCTGCGCCCGTCTGCTTTGGTGAAGAGAGTAGGGGACGGGACGCTTGTGTGCGAATAGGGTCGTCCGGAAAGCGGTGGAAATCCGAGTGAGGCGCAGCCAGCGCAGAGAGGTGGCTAGGAGAGGAGGGGGAGGCCGACGATCAGGGCCCTGAGCATGCGAAGGCAAGTGGAGGTGTGGTGGGGGCGGGGTGGTCCCCCACAGCCGACTGGCTGGCTGCGTGTCCAGCACACCCTGGCAGCCTGGAAAGGGGTTGGGGGCGACCCTGTCGGAGCCGGTCCCCAAGAGAGGTGCGCAGGGCCGTGACTCCTGGCGAAGAGACAAGGCTGACACCGGCGCGCGGGACAGGCAGAGGGCGGAGGGGGGTGGGCGGGGTGGCACCGCCAGGTCGACTAGGGGCGACTCGCCCTGACCTTTCCTAGCCAACTTCCCAGGCTCCGGCGCCCCGCCCCCAACGGTGTCTGAGCCCTGAGAGGGCTGGAAGGAGAGTACTGCGGGAGAAATGGCGGAGCGGGAGTCGGCGCTCGCCACTTCGGGCTCCAATTCCGGAAACGGGGCTTATTGGGCCCAGCGTCCTGGCTGCTTTTCCTCCTAAATTGTCACAGTCTCCTGTCTGCGCAGTAGGTCTGGTAGATTCTGCAGAAGTGGAACCGTTAGTGGGTGAATTATGAGGACACCAAAATGAAATGTTCATTTGCTTTTCTATACAGCACTGTTTTATTGCCTTCCATAGTTAGATACCCACACTCAATGCACACAAATGGGGAGGATGAGTTAGTGGAATTTCACGGCAAGTGTCCATGTGAATAAACAGTAATATTAGCCGGGCTCGGTGGCTCAGCCTGTAATCCCAGCACTTTGGGAGGCTGAGGTGAGTGGATTGCCTTAGCCCGCAGGTTCGAGACCCGCCTGGGCAACTTGGCGAGACCTCATCTCTACAATAAATCAGAAAATCAGCCGGGCGTGGTAGCTCGCGCCTGTAGTTCCAGCTACTGGAAGGCCGAGGCGGAAGGATCGCCGGAGCCCAGCAGGTCGAGGCTGCGGTGGCCGGGAGCGGCCACTGCACTCCAGTCTGGGTGGCAGAGTGAGACTCCAACTCAAAAAAAAACAACAAAAAAACAGTAATATTAATCCACTTTTCTCATATAGGATCTGTTTTCTCAACATGCCAATCTATTTTAAGTAATGTGTGTGAATGGGAGTTCAGAGTAGAGGGTAAATGTTACCGAAGGGTCCACTTAAAACATTTGAAGTTAATCTTCAATTTCTGGGTCTGGAAACACAAACTCCATCTCCAGCCACTCCTCATAGCCCCTCTCATTTTGATACAGAAATAGTCCCATAGAAGAATTCATTGCATTTCTGATGGTGGATATCTGTGGAGTTACGAGAGTTGAATGACTTCTTTTACTTAGTTCCTGATTCTCAAAAGGAGGTGTTAGAACCTCAATTCTGCGAAACTGTCCATTAACCTGATATTTTTCTGCCATTGTCAACATAGTCTCATTTTGCTCGAATGCCCTTTTTTTCTTTCTATAGGGTGTGACTCTTCTCCAGCTAGAGGACCCTTCTTTGGTGGGAAGGAGAACATCTCCTGATGACCCCTGCTTTATGGACAGACGGACTTAGGTGGTGAATGAGGTAAGATCTAGATATGTATACATGAGGAATGGGAGGGGGCATGTAAATTTGGTATTGAAATAATAGTCTCATCGGGCTCGGTGGCTCAGCCTGTAATCCTGTGCTTTGGGAGGCTGAGGTGAGTGGATTCCCTGAGCCCACGGGTTCGAGACCCGCCTGGGCAACTTGGCGAGACCTCATCTCTACAATAAATTAAAAAATTAGCTGGGCATAGTAGTGCACGCCTGTAATTCCAGCTTCTTGGAAGACTGAGCGGAAGGATCACGGGATCCCAGCAGGTTGAGGCTGCAGTGGCTGGGAGCGGCCACTGCACTCCAGTCTGGGCGACAGAGTGAGACTTCAACTCAAAAAAAAAAAAAGAAAAGAAAAAAAAAAAGAAATAATAGTCTCCATTGTCTTCCCTGTCTGCTTTGTAAACACTGGTGCCTATGTTCCACTATCTTTTTGTCCTCATATTTTTGTTTAGGGAAAGAGGTGTGGCCTCTGCTGGGAAAATGACTGACTTCAGAGTTGGGAAGTCAGATAGTCTGCAAGTCTTGGGGTAGGGTATGGCTGGGAAATCACTGGGGAGAAACAGACAGGTGGGAGACATTTAACATGAATGGCCTTGAAGATATAAAAACATATTATAACCCTTTTTATCGGTGTTAAGTCATCTTTGTCTTTTCTGTTCTCTTTCCTCTGTCCATTTTTCTATCCATAGGTCTATTCCTTTCTAGGTTTCTGTAGAGATCTATAGGTAGCTGTTCACTTGGGAGTCAAGAGAACAAAACTATTCATTTGGATACAAGGTAAGTGTAAGTGTAAGCGTGAGCATCCCCTGTCGATTGGGTTTAGGGGTGGCTGTTGCTCATCTTGGAACTGTTGTCTTTCAACATTCCAGACACCTCTGCCCTCACTTTTGTGTACATGTAATGGGGATAGAGTGAACCAGGATTGTGGTATCTATTGGGGCAGGAAATGGGAAGGGAAGCCATTGAGGATGACTAAGGGGGATAGAAGTATTATATAACCAAAGCCCTAGATTTAGAAAGGCAGATGTTGTGTTTAGAGAATAAAGTACAAATCTGTTTACCAAATACTCAAAATTCAAGTCCCTCATGTAGTTTTGTTTATAAGTCTGCTTCTGGGTTAACTATAGGTCTTATCAACACTGGAAGCAAGGAAGGAGGAAAACATTGCACTGGAGCAGTACAGGTTGGTGTGAGGCCTGCCTGGATAGCTCTATAAGGTCTAATGGTATATGAAGGAGGACCCCAAGAGAAAACAGAATTATCCTTTTGAGGGTGGACTTGTTGTAGTACACTCGTAATTTGTTCCTTCAGATCAAACTGTCAACCAAAGTTTTTATCTGGAAGTTTTGAGAAGGTTGCATCATGAGTTGTGGAAGAAACATCCCAAGTTGTGGCAAACAGGTGATTGGTTCTTCCACCATGACACTGCATTTGCCCACACTGCACCGAATGTTCAGCAGTTTTTTACCAAAAATGGCATGGCCCTCATGCCTCACCCTCCCTATTCACCTGATCTTTTTTTTTTTTGAGTTGGAATCTCACTCTGTCGCCCACACTGGAGTGCAGTGGCCACTCCCGGCCACCGCAGCCTCGACCTGCTGGGTTCCGGCGATCCTTCCGCCTCAGCCTTCTGAGTAGCCGGAATTACAGGCATGCGCTACCACGCCCGGCTGATTTTTTGATTTATTGTAGAAACGAGGTCTTGCTGCCTAGGCGGGTCTTGAACCCGCGGGTTCAGGCAGTCCACTCATCTCAACCTCCCAAAGGCGCGGGATTACAGGCTGAGCCACTGAACCCGGCTTTCACCTGATCTTACCCCAAGCAATCTTTTTTTGTTTCCCTGGATGTAAAAAAAGTCCTTAAATGGAGAAGTTTTGCTAATATGGAAGAGGTGAAACAACAACAACGAAACAGAAGCACTAAAAGGCATCAAAGTGAGCTGGTCTTGGTGGCTCAGCCTGTAATCCCTGCCTTTGGGAGGCTGAGGTGAGTGGATTGCCTGAGCCCATGGGTTCAAAACCCACCTGGGCAGCGAGACCTCATCTCTACAATAAATCAAAAAATCAGCCGGGCGTGGTAGCGCATGCCTGTAATTCCGGCTACTTGGAAGGCTGAGGTGGAAGGATCGCCGGAGCCCAGCAGGTCGAGGCTGCGGTGGCCGGAACTGGCCACTGCACTCCAGTCTGCGTGACAGAGTGAGACTCCAACTCAAAATAAATAAATAAATAAAATAAAAAGCATCAACGTAGATGAGTTCAAAAACTGTTTTGAGCAGTGGAAAAAGCATCTTGATGGGTATATTGCATCAGACAGAGAGTACTCTGAAGGTGACTGAAGTTTAAACATGTAAGAATAAATACAACCCAGGCACATTGGCTCAGCCTGTAATCCCAGCACTTTGGGAGGCCAAGGTGAGAGGATTGCCTGAGCCCTGGGGTTCGAGACCAGCCTGGGCAATTTAGTGAGACCTTGTTTCTACAATAAATCACAAACAACTAGCTGGGCATGGTGGTGTGTGTATGTAGTTCCAGCTACTTGGAAGGTTGAGGTGGACAGATCGCTTAAGCCCAGCAGATCGAGGCTATGGTGGCTGTGAGCTTGCCACTGCACTCCAACCTGGGCGACAAGAGTGAGATTCCAACTCAAAAAAATGATAAAACACATTTTTAAAATAAATAAGTTAGCCGGGTTCGGTGACTCAGCCTGTAATCCTGTGCCTTTGGGAGGCTGAGGTGAGTGGATTGCCTGAGCCCATGGGTTCAAAACCCACCTGGGCAGCGAGACCTCATCTCTACAATAAATCAAAAAATCAGCCGGGCGTGGTAGCGCATGCCTGTAATTCCGGCTACTCGGAAGGCTGAGGTGGAAGGATCGCCGGAGCCCAGCAGGTCGAGGCTGCGGTGGCTGGGAGCGGCCGCTGCACTCCAGTCTGGGTGACAGAGTGAGACTCCAACTCAAAAAAATAAATAAAAATAAAAATAAATAAATAAGTTATGGATTTTTGGGGGCCCCCCTCATATACCAGCATGAGTACAAAGGGGTTGGGTACTCCTTAGCTTGTCTCTCAGCAAGCTTACCTAACCATCCTTGTTCTGGTTTGATGCAAAGAAAAGAATGGTAGTGCCTAGGCAGGACATTGTTGTGCATCAGTGGGAGTATGCGAGGGGCAAAATGAAGTGACAGAATTTTCTACTGATCTACTTCTCATATCACACAATCCATTTGTATTATGTCTTTTTATGTGGCTGTCTGCATAGAGGAGACTCAAAGTCAGTTTCTTTCTTCCACCTCAGGTCTATCTGCAGTGGTGGCTGTGGTGGCTTTGGGTTGGTCGAAGACCATCACCTTCAAGTCTGCACTTGGAAGCTATCATCCTTCCCCAGCCTGACCATTACTTCTGTCCTCTGTCTGTATCATTGACAGAGGCTATGTGTTTGGAGAGAGTATTGTGTGACTGCTGACCTGGCAATTGACTCTGACTCTTGCTACCTAGTTTATCCATGACTCAGTGAAAGAGTGTTAAAACATTGACCTAGGACACATTGAGAACCAAGGTCAAGACTGGATAAGGCTGTCTAACTGGACTTCAGCCATGACTGGAACTAAGAATAAGAGGCGAGCCCAAGCCAAAGCTGAAAAGAGAGTTGTTGTACAGGTTAAGGCTGGAACAGAGAGAGAGGCTGCTGGTGTAGTCAGACCTGCTGCCAAGACCTGGTCCAAAGCAAAAACCAAGGCAGGGTCTAAGAGAGATGCAGCGGCAGAGGCAAAGGCAGTGTCTAAGAACAAGGTAGTTGCTAAGATGAAGGAAGGAGTTCTGTCAGAGCCTAAGCCTCTGGGCAAAGCCATGGGAGATTTTAGTCCCAAGGCTGAGAATGAGGCCACCAGTTCCACATGTAAAGATGAGACTGGTATTGATGCCTGGTATTGGTCTGGAGAAGAGGCCAGTATCAATTCCTGGTTCTGTAATGGGGAAGAGGTCAGTAAACATTCCAGTGCCAGTGCTAAGAATGAAGATAAAGCTGAAATTGGTGCTGAGAAGTTGGAGCCTGCACCTGGGGCCAGTTGGAAGCCTAGGTCGGGGGCTGAGGAGGAGGAGGAAGAGAATGTTATTGGGAGCTGGTTTTGGGAAGGAGATGATACTAGTTTTGACCCTAATCCTAAACCTGTGAGCAGAATAGTTAAGCCTCAGCCTGTGGATGAAATTAATGAAAAAGATAGGCCCAAAGACTGGTCTGAAGTAACTATCTGGCCCAAAGCCCCTGCTGTAACTCCAGCAGTGTTAGGATTTAGATCCCAGGCCCCAACTGAAGCAAGCCCTCCTTCATATATTGTTCTTGCCTCTGCTGACGAAAATACCCATTCTTTGCCTGTGGCAACAGCCTGCCATTCTAGGCGCACACACTCATGCTCACAGACTGTCTCTGAGCACCCATTTGGTTCTGATCCTTGCATCCAGACCATAGGTGAAATTAGACACCAAATCAAGATCAGGGAGGTAAATGGGATTAAGCCATTTTCTTGTCCTTGCAAAACGGAAAGCTGCATAGATTCTGAAGAATTTGAAAAACTTGTTAGCATACTTAAGTCAACTACTGATCCTCTCATTCATAAGGTAGCACATATTGCAATGGGTATTCATAATGTTTATCCATTTGCCCAAGAATTTATTAATGAAGTAGGTATAGTGACACTTATTGAAAGCTTGCTCAGTTTTCCTTCTCCCAAAATGGAAAAAAAGGCTGTAATTACTCTGAATCCTTCTGGGAATGAAAGACAACGCAAGCTTGAATTACATGTTGAGCATATGTGTAAGGAAGCAGTGTCTTTTCCCTTGAACTCACCTGGACAGCAATCTGGATTAAAGATACTAGAGCAACTGACTACTGATTCTGTCCATCACCATATTATTGCCAGTTACTTTTCAGAGTTTTTCCATTTGCTGTCCGAGGGAAATCATAAAACCAGAAATCTTGTCTTGAAAGTACTTTTGAATATGTCTGAAAATCCAACTGCAGCCAGAGACATGATCAATATGAAGGCATTGGCAGCATTAAAACTCATCTTTAACCAGCAAGAGGCAAAAGCAAATCTTGTTAGTGCTGTAGCCATATTTACTAACATAAAGGAGCATATCAGAAAGGGCTCAATTGTAGATGTTGATCATGTGAGTTATAGTACACTCATGACCATCTTCGAGGAAGTTAAGGGGATTATTGAAACCATGTAAAATGAGCCAGAGATAGACAAGAACACTATAAACCATCTTCAAACTCTAGCAGTCTGTACCTCCCCAAACAGCCTTGTATTGTGTTTTGGTTGTTATGATGTGCATATTATATATAGCAAGATATTACCTGTGACAGGTTCTAGGTTTAAGCTAGACCATTTTGGGCGTGTCAGATAAATTCTTGAGCTGAAAACATTTGTTGATTTTTATCTTGTTTGGATTGATAGATTTTTATCATTTTACTTTAGAAGATGGTGAACCAGTTCATCATAAGTAAGATAGCTTGTTCATTAGTGTCCACTTAGTTCCATTTGTGGCTTCAAATAAAAAAAGAAAATATCCTTGAGTTTGTAATCTAGTTACAGAAGTAATATGCACAAAGATAATAGTACCTAGAGTGTGTGTGCACATATACCCATTACCAAATGTGCCCTCTCAATGTGTAAAGGAGGCAGAGATTGCTATATGCTGTTTAGTATAAGAAGTTACTATTTTTCCGGTATTCTACCTGCCTCAGACATTCATTCTACAACACAGAAATGACCCAGAATCTCAGATGATAATAACGTAATGTTTATTTTTTATTTTAATACTAAATTTATGACTCTTAAATTGTTAAGCTTTTTCATTTATGTCAAAGCCATCTCACAGAAAAGGAGGAAAACATTTTGTAAGTGCCAACCCTATGAATGACACTGCTGGTACTTTTTTTTTTTTTTTTTTTTAGAAAGCAGGATTTATTGAGAAGACAGAAAAGCTCCCATAGTGAGGGGGGACCTGAGGGGGTTGCCCTGGCACTACATTTTACAAGGTTATTTTTCCCTCTCTTCACAGTGATGCTGTGAGCTAGGTACTTGTATTTGTATTAGAACTCATTATTCTGAGTACCCTCCAATGAGAGGTTAAATACTTCTTCCTAGATTCCCACAGCAGGCAGGTGGCATAGCTGTTTTGTCTGAAACCAGGACCCATCTCACCACCCTACCTTACCGTCTTCCTTTACTCTTTTAGGTAGTGGCCTTCAAAGGTCAGAGACTGGTTTTAATGGTTTAATTTTGCAGTGCATGATGTCTCTGCCACTTGTTGCAGTTCTTAACTTCCTCCCACGTGCCCATTAGCCATTTGGCTATAATGACTGGAGATCAGGAGAAAAGTCTGAGATGAATGTGTGGATTTTATCTGGCAGTGTCTGGGAAATAGAAAATGCCCCAAATATGTTCAGATAATAAGATGTAGATTTGGAGTCATCAACAAGTAAAATTTGTTATATGTTCTTCCTAACCTTTTCTTCCTAACCTTTTCTATTTGTACTTACCTTTTTTTTGAGTCGGAGTCTTACTCTGTTGCCCAGGCTGCAGTGCAGTGGTACATTCACAGCCACCACAGCCTAGACCTGCTGGGCTCAGGCAATCCTCATACTTCCAAGTAGCTGGAAGTACAGGTGTGTGCCACCACGCCCAGCTAATTTTTTGATTTATTGTAGAGACAAGGTCTCACCAAGTTGCCCAGGCTGTCCTTGAAACCCTGGGCTCAGGCAGTCCTCTCACCTTCACCTCCCAAAGCTGGGATTACAGGTGTGAGCCACCATGCCCGGCTACTTTTTTTTTTTTTAAAGAGCTGAAGTCATTCTGCACATTGTTATATACCCTCCATTTAAAAAGGTAATTTCTTACCACCACCTTGCAAAGTCATACCTTAAATTTATTTTACCATTTGTGATTTATTTTCCTGTGTGTCAACTGAAAGGCCAGAGGGCTTTATCTTTTACTAGTAGGCAATTAGGCAATTCTGGGCATTTCTGCATTTGTACCAACTAAAACTTTACAGAATAAACTTAACTGGAAAAAATTAGACCCCAAATTGCAGCTTCAGCCACATAAACAATAAAGCTAGGAGAGAGGCTGCTATCTCAACCTACAAGATAGTGATTCCTGGGAGTCTGTATGATCCAGAAAGCATTCCCAGAACTTTTGGGCTATGGCTGAGCTCTCTAAGACTCATGGTAGAAATGACAACCTGTGGTCTGAGCTGAGGAGAAAGTCTTTAAGTATAAAAATAGAGTTATGTGCTTTGAGATTTCCAGACAGCTAAGAAACTAAAATAATATCATGCCATAAATATGTTTGTAATTTGCTTCCCCCTACTAACTGTATATTATGAATATCTTTTCATGTCAATAAATATGCTTCTACAACATATTTTTAATCACTTAATGTTTTTCTTAATGCTAATAGAATATAGTATTGTAATCTTTGATTGCATATCTCTTAATATACAATATGTACAGATTTATTCTTTAACAAAAATAGGAGTACCGTATCCTGAGAATTTCCTTTTCCTCTTAACAATTATGTTTCCAATTTAGTATGATATGTATGTACTATGTGTATATCTATACATAAATATATAGACATAGATACTGCCACATTTTATTTAATAGTTTTATTGAGACATAATTGAGATACATTAAACTGCATATTGAAAGTATATATTTGATACATTTTGAAATGTATGTACACACAATACCATAACCACAATCAAAATAGTAAATGTATCAATCATTATGCTCCTTTTTTTTTTTTTTTTTTTTTTTGAGTTGGAGTCTCACTCTGTTGCCCAGGCTGGAGTACAGTGACACACTCATGGCCAACCCAGTGTTGACTTGTTGGGTTCCTGTGATCCTTCCATCTCAGCTTTCCAAGTAGCCAGAACTACAGGTGCAAGCTACCATGCCTGGGTAGTTTTTTATTTATTGTAGAAACGAGGTCTTGCCAAGTTGCCTGGGCTGATCTTGAACCTGTGGGCCCAGACAATCCATTTGCTTGGCCTCCTAAAGTTCTGGGATTATAGGCTGAGGTACCAAGTCCGGCCATTATGCTCCTTTTATCTCATCCTGTGCCCCTACCCCAAGGTAACCGTTGGTCTGCTTTCTGACATCATAGAATTTTTTTCATTTTCTGTAATTGGGTAGAGATGAAAGAAATGGAATTGTACAGATTGTTCTCTTTGGGCATGGTTCTGGCTTATCTGACTCAGCATAATTATTTGAGATTCATTTGTATCTTGTGTCTCAACAGTTTATTGCTTTTTATTTCCAATTAGTAGTCTATATGGCTTTACCACAGTTTGTTTATCCATTTATCTGTTGATGGGCATTTGGATTGTTCATATTTTGGCTATTCCAAGTAAATCAGCTTTGAGTGTTTGTGTACAAGTGTTTTATGGACATATACTTTCATTTCTCTTGAAGTGGAGTGGCTGGATTTTATGGTAGGTATATGTTTAACTTTTATATTTTCCAAAGTAGTTGAACCATTTGACATTCTTACAGCAGTGTATGAGAGTTTTGATTCCTCCAAGTCCTTTCTGACACTTGATGTGGTCCTTATAAATTTTATCCATATCTCCTTGTAGTTCTTATTTGCATTTTCCTAATGACTAATGATGTTGAACATCTTTTCATGTGCATGTTTGCCCTCCATAAATCTTCAGTGAAGTATGTGTACATCTTTTCCCAATTAAAGAAAATTGGAGTTTTTTTTTTTACTGTGAATATACGTTATTCAGTCATTTTTATTTACAAAAATATGGAACATTCACAAATTTGTGCATCTTCCTTGTGCAGGGGCCATGCTCACCTTCTCTGTATTGTTCCAATTTTAGGTTGTTTTTTTTTTTGAGTTGGAGTCTCACTCTGTCGCCCAGACTGGAGTGCAGTGGCCGCTCCCGGCCACCGCAGCCTCGACCTACTGGGCTCTGGCAATTCTTCCGCCTCAGCCTTCCAAGTAGCTGGAACTACAGGCGCGCGCTACCACACCCGGCTATTTTTGATTTATTGTAGAGATGAGGTCTCACCAAGTTGCCCAGGCGGGTCTCGAACCCATGGGCTCAGGCAATCCACTCACCTCAGCCTCCCAAGGTGCGGGATTACAGGCTGAGCCACAGAACCCGGCTCCAATTTTAGTATATGTGCTGCCAAAGCAAGCACAGGTTGTTGATTTTTATTGGGTTTTTTTTGCATGTATTGAATACAAGTCCATTATCAGATATATGTTTTGCAAGTATTTTCTCCCAATCTGTGGGTTGTTTTTATTATCTTAAAAATGTCTTCTGAAAGAGCAGAAAACTTAATTTTGATGAAGAACAATTCTTTTACAGGTTGGGCTTTGCCTAACCAAGATCACAAATATTTTATCCTATACTTTCTTCTAAAACTTGATAGTTTTAGGTTTTTCATTTAGGTCTGTGATCCATTTTGAGTTAATTTTTATATATTATCCAAGTTATAGGTCAAAATTCATGTCTTGGCTTAGCAATATCTAGTTGTTCCAGCACTATTTGCTGAAAAAAAAAAAAACTCCTTTCTCCACTAAGTTACCATTGCATTTTGTCAAAAATCAGTTGTCTCTGTATGTATGGGTCTATTTCTGGACTCTATTCTGTATCACTGTTCTATTTATCTTGATTCCAATGCCATTCTGCCTTGATTACTGTGACTTTACAATATCCTGAAATAAGGCAGTGCAACTCCTCTAGCTTTATTGTTTTTTCAATTTATTTTGGTTGGTACTCTTGTATTTCTACAGAAGTTTAGAGTCAACTTGTCAATTTCTACAAAACACTAGCTGATATTTTGATTGGGTTAGCTTTGGATTAATTTGGGGGAAACTGACATCTAACTATTGAATCTTGATACATGAATAAAATATATCTTCATTTATTTAGGTCTCCTTTAATTTCTCTCAGTAGTATTATTTAGTTTTCATACAACATACTTTTTTTGCAGCTGCATATATTCTTTTATATGGTTGCAGCACATGTTATTTAATCACTTCCTTGGTGATGAATATTTACAGGATTTTTTTTTCCTGTGAGAATTGATGCTGCATTGAGCATCCATGTTTACATCTTCACATCTCTTTGAATATTTATATATATATAATCAATTCCTTGCGGTGAAGCTTCTTGGTCACAGATAATAAATGGCAGCACCCTCCAGCCAAAGACCACCAGAAACATGCCTGTATTTGAACAAATTAGGTTTATTTTTTGTTGCGGTGAGGGAGAACACAAACCATGGAGAATCATGGAGTGCTTCAGTAAAATTTTAGAAATGACTTATTGTGGGATTTGGACTTGTGTTAGGTGATTTGGGGGAGGATTTAAGAAAGTGAGACTCTGTTGTAGATAGAAAACAGAAAGCATAAATCTGTGATTATTTAAAAAGTAAAAACTGTGCCCAGGAGGAATGCATTCTTTAGATAAAGATCAACTTTGCTGAAACCCAGATCCCTCAAACATGACCAGTATCTGCCCATTGCAATCTTCAAACAGACCCCTGAAGATGATAAGACCATGCTACCCGGTGCCTGGGAACCAGATCCCCTCTCTTCCACAGGGTCTACAAATCATCCACCCTGGGAAGTGGGAAGCAGAACCTCTCCGTTCCTCCCTTCCCCAGGGTCAGCAAATCATCCACAAGTGGCTAGCAATGAAGTCACACCAGTCACATATACTTGATTGCAACATCTCCAGGGGAGAGGATTTAAGTCCAGGGCTTGGGGGCTATGGAGCCACACTCATCTTAGAGTGCTGGCCCTCTTCCTGTCTGTGGGAAGTGATCTTTATCCTAAATAAATCTTTTCTTTCTTCATCGCTTTGTGTTGCAAATCTTTGTGTTATTCAAGTCTCTGGTTACCAGCGCATACCTCTGGCACGCCAGCTCTGGCGATGCTGTGCCCCTTCCGGACCCTCCATCCTTAACACAGAGTGATCTTGGTTTTGTCTTACTATGTCAAGACAAAATATCATAATTTTAGATGTGCTGACATTCTATTACAGAGTTTAGGCCTTGAACTCTATTACAGGCCTAAACTCAGGCAAGAGTGCAGTGAGTTGACTAGCAACTACTGCTTAGGACAGATTGGGGTTATTAATGAGACAAGTACTAACTGCACTGAACAGAACATCTTTCCAGTTTACAGTTTTTTGAAAATAATATAAATGTGTATTTCAGGTTTTTCAGATTAAAGAGATTGGTCATTATTTTATGAAATAAGCTTCAGAGAAGTATAATCATGAGCTGTTAAAACTCTTCAGTACAGCAACAGGCAAATTTTGCTTTAAGAGATTTTAGGGTCCTCAGCTTATCTATTGACACCTACTTTCAGCTGGACAATGTACTGTCCCTGTCAGCAGATCTTTTGAAAGGAGCTCTAGCCACCTCTCTCCTGAAAGGTGCTCTAGCCACCTTTCTCCTGAAATTTCCATGGCCCTATTAATGGTCATTTCCAAGATTTCTCTGAAGGGGAGAGCTCCAGAAACTTGCAAAATGGAACAGCTGTTGGTTGTGTATGTTGAACACCTCCTTTGGCAAGTAAAACTTGGCTGTTTTCAGGCTATGGCACCTAAAAGGTGGGTAGAATTTTTTTCCTCCAAAAGTTGTTAATATTCCATTTGGGAGAGGGGGACTCTGGCAACTCTCCATAGCCCAGTTATGTCCTTCATAGAAAGCTCTAAAATACATTAAGAATGGACAAAATGCTGAATGTGTTAGCAATGGATGGAGAGAAGAGCGATGCAGACAGCAATAATGTTTATCCAGGTGCTCTGCTTTGAACTCGGAATGAGTGCTATTCCCTCTCCTCATTGATAATAGAATGTTTTTTGAAATATGAAATTGCATTGGAAAGAGCATGATCCACTAGGGCATGCTTTCATATGTAGCTTTTATGTATACTGTGCTATTGTAGATTAAGGATACAAAGCATTAATCTTTTTTTTTTTTAGTTGGATCCTCACTCTGTCACCCAGGCTGGAGTGTAGTAATACGCTAATGGCTACTGCAGCCTCAACCTGCTGGGCTCAGGCGATCCTTCCGCCTCAGCCTTCCAAGTAACTGGAACTATAAGCATGTGCTAACACGTCCGGCTTATTTTTTGATTTATTGTAGAGATGAGGTCTCACCAAGTTGCCCAGGCTGCTCTCGAACCCCTGAGCTCAGGCAATCCTCTCACCTCAGCCTCCCAAAGTGCTGGGATTACAGGCTTGAGCCACCATGCCCGACTAGCATTAATCTTTTATCTGGAGTCTACAAAATTAGACAATGTTATATGAGTTTAATTACACTCTAATAAACATCAGAAGGTAAATGCATATGAATGCTGTCTTTTACAATGGCCCTCTGGAAAGCCATATGCTTATGCTATAATTATTCGAAACATTGAAACTGCCTTCAGAGCCAGTTTTTAAATTATGATTGACACAATAATTGTACATATTTAGGAGTACAATGGGATGTTTCAGGGAGTATATACATTGTATAGTTATCAAACCAGAGTAATTATCATATCCAACACTTTAAACTGCCTTCAGAACCAGTTAGTGAGTTACGTAAGGACACCAGGACCCTTACTTTATAGTCATGACTATATACTGAATATTTTTGTTCTCAGGATTAGTGCTTTCAACCTTTATCGTGTCATGACACAGAAGATGAGAATATTTTTCTTTTTTCTTTTTTTGAGTTGGAGTCTCATTCTTGTCACCCAGGCTGGAGTGCAGTAGCACGCTCATGGCCACCAACTGCAGCCTTGACCTGCTGGGCTCAGGAGATCCTTCTGCCTCAGCCTTCCAAGTAGCTGGAACTACAGATGCACACCACCGTGCCTGGCTAGTTTTTGTGATTTATTGTAGAGACAAGGTCTCATCAAGTTACCCAGGCTGGTCTCGAACCCCTGGGCTCAGGCAATCCTCTCGCCTTGGCCTACCAAAGTGCTGGGATTATAGACTGAGCCACCACGCCCAGCCAAGAATATTTTTATAAGTTAAACAGACACATCTGTTCTCCCTTAATGGCATTGATCCCAGAGACCCCAGCTGCTCCTTTCCCCACTGCAACTACTCTGAGCACTGAGTGAAGCAATGTCTCAGACACACCCACAACCATTTCCAGCATATAAGTGGAACACTTTACCCCAGATATCTGTGTTTCGAGTCCTAGAATTCTCTAGAAATGCTTCAGAAGGCACTATAGAGGTTCAAGGGAGGCTGAGTGGGTTGAACCTGTGTGCTCCATACCACCTCAGCCTCAGCTTACCTCTGGGGTTACATGTAAGGGTGTGTTTGGAAAAAAGGTTCCCCATGTTAAAAATTGTGACCACTTCTATAAATATCCATTCATCCATCTTTAAGAAGAATCTGGCATCTATGGTAGAATTGCCATTCTGCATATTCCTAACACTGACAGTAACAGTGTCTACTGAGTTATTTTTTAGTTGATGGAAATCTATTCCTGTTACCCAAAAGATCCCCCTGTGTTCAGGCTTCACACAATTTACTAAAGGTTCTAGCTAACATTGTATTTATAAATATATATTAAATTATATAATTATATACGATACATACTATATAACTAAAATATATAATCTTATAACTTACATAAATTCTATTTTTCAATAATTAAGTCACTGGGCACGGTGGCTCATGCCTTTAATCCCAGCACTTTGTGAGGACGAGGTGAGAGGATTGCCTGAGCCCACAGGTTTGAGACCAGCCTGAGCAACTTCTCAAGACCTCATCCCTACAACAAATCAAAAAATTAGCCAGGCATGGTGGCGCATGCCTGTAGTTCCGGCTACTTGGAAGGCTGAGGTGGAAGGATCACCTGAGCCCAGCAGGTCGAGACTGCAGTGGCCATGAGCATGCCACTGCATTCCAGCCTGGGCAACAGAGTGAGACTCCAACTAAAAAAAAAGAATTGTCATACACATGGCAGACCAGAATAAATAGAAGTTTTCAATAGTCCCAAGTGTATCATTTTTTGTGATTTCGATGCCTGGGTTCTCAACTTTCTACCTTATTTTCTGTCTGCCAAAACCATAGTCTTGCACTGTATACATGTTCATTGGTGCAAGCGCTCCCCAAGGAAAAAATTTTAGAAGTAGAATTTTAGATATGAGTCAAACATTTTTCATCATCCGTAAAGGTGTAGAATAGTGATTCTCAACCCTGTTTGCATTAGAATCACCTGGAGAACTTAGAAAATACTAATGCACAGGCTCCTGCTGTCAGAGATGCTGATTTAATTGGTCTGGAGAGGAACTTGGGCTTTGATAATTTTTTAAAAGTACTCTAGATGATACTAATGTGCAGTCAAATTTGAAAACCACAGTTGCAAAAAATAAGACAACTTCATAAACTATTGGAAGTAAAAGGGAATAATTTGGTATAACCCCTTTTAATGTTCATTTGCCAATACCTATTAAAATATAAATGTTCATACTTTTGAATAAGAAGTAAATATATATTTATTCTACAGAAAAAATGCAGAAAATTTGGCAAAAATATTCTAAAAATATGTTAATAATAGCATTTTTTTATATTTCAAAAGCCAGAGCCGGGTGTGATGTTTCACACCCTTAATACCAGCACTTTGGGAGGTGCGGGCAAGAGGATTGCCTGAGCCCAAGGGTTCGAGACCACCCTGGGCAATATGGTGAGACCTCATCTCTCCAATAAATCAAAAAATTAGCCAGGTGTGGTGATGTGCTTCTGTAGTTCTATCTACCTGAAAGGCTTCCTGTAAGTTTTAATAAACCAATGCCTCTCCCTGCTGGACCTCTGGGTGACTTCTTTGGAATAGACAAAGAACCTTATATTCAAGGTCTCTCAAATTTGGGTTTGCCATGTTATATTGTTGTGGAAAAACAGAGAGACCGTGACACCGAGGCTAATTCGGGAAGCAGCATTTTATTGGTGCCGGCGCAATTCAGCAAGCTACTGCTCCAAGGCTGAGCAACTCGAAGAAAGAAGAGAAGGGTTTTATGTTAGTTTAGGTAAGGGGGGGATCGGGTTGTATGGCTGTACATTTTTTTTAAATTTGCAAAGTTGTAATCAGCAAAAACAAATTTTTAAAGAACAAATTGTTTACAGTATATACATGACAAGCAGGGGTTATAAACCGATAACTTCACAAAGAGGATGCGGGGGTAACGTTGTGAATTGATTACTATCTTGCACTTACAGGAAAGCTGCTTGTGGCTGTCTGGTTTTTTTCACGTCCCATGTCTAGCAGGTTTGGAGCTCGCAGGTTGATTTTTAAAAAGGAATAATTTAAACTTTTTTTTAAAGCCCCTCTCTCACATTACCCCCTTTGATGTTGAACCCTTCATGTGTTAAAGAGCATCATCTTCAATTTGGTGTATTAACATTATGTGGGTCGCAGGTTTTCATTCAACAACTGTTTCCACAAACTTAGAGATGGAGTTTATAATTATGGGGACTATGCAAGGGAGAATAAGACAGGATCCCAACAATAGGATTACAGATCCAATAATGTACTTAAATCCTCCCAGACCTGAGAACATGTCTTCAAACCAATTGCCAATTTTTATGCCATGCCATTTTTGTACTGGGACATGGGCAAGCTTTCTAGTATTGGTGACTATATTAGTTATAGCTTTACTGTTATCATCTATTTGCAAACAACAGTCAGAGCTATTAAATTTATCACATACTCCTCCTTCTGCTAGCAGGTAGTCCAAAGTTAAGCGGTTTTGATAAATGGCAGTGCTCATTTGGGCTTGTTGAACAGCAAGTTAAAAAAACCGTGGCTGTTTGATTACTTATAATTTCTAAGGCAGCTTGTAACCTGATAATGTGATTTAGCATATATATAGGCATGCGGCATACCCAACTTCCTTCCTTCCTACGTCACTGGGCCGTAAGTATTTATAATTCTCTGGGGTGGACATTCGTCATTTTTCTAAACCTGGGTCACTCCTATATTAAGAGTTTGATCAAGAGATCAAGCAACCTGTGTTTTGAGGCTCCCATAAAGGAGGATGCCCAGTGCATCTCCCTTTGAGTTAAGCAGAAGGAAAAATCCTGACTGGGTTATTCCTATGGTAAATGTGCCTTTCCATAGCACTGGGAGTTGGGTATATGCAACCTTTCCACATATCCAAAACAGCCTTTTAGGGGCTTTCCAGAGGTCTGGATTTACAGAGGACAGGTTTGTCCAACTTTGACTTATAACAAGGATACCTTGAAACAGGTTAGCTTGTTCAGAGGATAGTACTGTACAGTTACTTATAGTTTGAGTAACAATAGTACATTGAGAAGATTTAGTTGCATAAGCAGGTGCCCAATACCAAACATGCCTTGTTAGCCACCAGTTTCGGTGGGCTGAATTCCGGTATAATATTCTTTTGCAAGGAGTTTCTCCTACCCATTGAGTATAAGCGGAGTCCACTCTGCTTAAGCAGTCTTCTCCAATTATTTTTGAGGAGAGTACACATTTTGGGGGTAGGTTGTCTGTTCTAACAGTTACAGAATTGTTCCACTGAAGGAGCTGGTATGCATCAAGACTAGTTCCTTTTCAGCCACTCTTTAGTCATTAGGGCTCCCCCACATACCCAACAATTGGTGACACCATGTGTCTAGGCTATGTTTTCAGCCAAATTTATTTGTTTGTTTGTTTGTTTATTTTTGAGTTGGAGTCTCACTCTGTCACCCAGACTGGAGTGCAGTGGCATGCTCCCAGCCACTACAGCCTGACTTGCTGGGCTCCAGCAATCCTTCCACCTCAGCCTTCCAAGTAGCCAGAACTACAGTTGTATGCTACCACACCCAGCTAATTTTTTTATTTATTTATTGTAGAGACCCGTCAAGTTGCCCAGGTGGGTCTTGAACCCTCAGGCTCAGGCAATCCACTCACCTCGGCCTCCCAAAATGCTGGTATTACAGGCTGAGCCACCAAGCCCAGCCATTCAGCCAAATTTGTACACAGATTTTGGTCTACTTCCCATGGTTGAGGGAAAGGGGTTAACTTTGGCTGTTGGATAGCCACGGGAGTTATAAATTGTACAACTTTTTATTTATTTATTTTATTTTTTTATTTTTTTGAGTTGGAGTCTCACTCCGTCGCCCAGACTGGAGTGCAGTGGCCGCTCCCGGCCACCGCAGCCTTGACCCACTGGGCTCTGGCGATCCTTCCGCCTCAGCCTTCTGAGTAGCCGGAATTACAGGCACGCACTACCACACCCAGCTAATTTTTGTTTTATTGTAGAGATGAGGTCTCGCCAAGTTGCCCGGGCGGGTCTCGAACCCGTGGGCTCAGGCAATCCACTCACCTCAGCTTCCCAAAGGCGCGGGATTACAGGCTGAGCCACCAAGCCCAGCTTGTACAACTTTTTAAAGCAGTTTCTCAGTTTTGGGTGCAGGGGTGAGATCCAACAAACCCAATTTGTGCTTCCGAGGGTGCTACAAGCTATAACACCAGCTTTAGTGTGCTGGTAGCTCCGTTTTGATAATCCAGTAAAGTACAGCTGGCCATTATGGGTACAGATATGTTTGTCAATATAACAAACTTCTGGCTGGGATGAATAATGATGGAAGACTTTTATGTCTGGTCAGATCGTTTCTATACCTTTACATACTGGGTGTGTGGGGGAAGTGATAGATACCCAAATTAGGTAGAAGTACATAAAAGCACAAGAAAGCTTCCTATTACGAGAAGGAACAGAAATGCTAGTGAGACCTTTTCCCAACATATCCAATTTGTGAGGACTGATTCTGCCAGTTCTATAGCAAATAGAATAACAAACAGTATAGCAGTTGGTAAATACAAAGGTTGGCAAAGCCTGGGCATGTAATTTTAAAAACAATGGCTTATCTGTAAGGTATTTATTCCATTGAGTCCTCAAGCTTCTGCTGTGTGTAAATCAGCCAACATCTGGTGTGTGGCTGAGGCAAGGCCAATGGATCCTCAAGTTTCAGCCATGCATAGAATAGCCAGCCCTGGAGTGGCTAGAGCAGGGCCTGGGGAATCTGGTTCAGTAACTTAAGGGGAGTTGACAGATTTGTGGTACACTCCCAATCCTGGGAGGCAGGCTTAACTCTGCTGTAATGGATCCAGGGAACTATTTCACCTACTTTGACTGCAGTTGGGGTAGACAAAAGGACAAATGGGCCCCTCCAGAGGGGTTTTAGAGGCTGTACATTCCATTCTTTTACCCATACCATATCACCTGGTTTAAGAGAATGGTAGCCATTCTCAGACTTGACTTAGGTTTAAGGCTGAACCTAAGTCTTTTTTTTTTTTTTTTGAGTTGGAGTCTCACTCTGTTGCTCAGACTCGAGTGCAGTGGCATGCTCCCAGTCAGTGAAGCCTCGACCTGGTGGGCTCCAGCTATCCTTCCACCTCAGCCTTCCAAGTAACTGGAACCACAGGTGTGCGCTACCATGCCCAGCTAATTTTTGATTTATTGTAAAGACAAGATGTTGCCAAGTTGCCCAGGTGGGGCTCAAACCCAGGGGCTCAGATAATCCACTTGCCTTGGCCTCTCATAGTGCTGGGATTACAGGATGAGCCACCGAACCTGGCCGAACCTAAATCTTGCATTTGTTGTTTTAGAGTAAGATTTCCTAATTCCTTTAAGTCTCCATGTATGCCCTTAACAAGAGGGGCTGGCCGCCCATAAAGGATTTCAAAAGGCAAGAAACCTATTGTTTTGTGGGGCTAGACCTTACCCTTAGAAGGACAATTGGCAGAAGCTGGACCCAGCCTAAATGAGTTTCTTGGCATAGCTTACTTAGTCGTGATTTTAAGGTCCAGTTCATTTGCTCCACCTTTCCCGAACTTTGTGGCCTATAGGCTGTATGGAGCTTCCATTTGATTTGCAGTCCTCTTGTCATTAACTATACTACCTCAGCTACAAATGCCGGTCCATTGTCTGATCCTATAGTGATCGGGAGTCCAAACCGAGAAATGATTTCTTTAACAGGAGTCAGGCCACTTTGGTGGCTTTCTCTGTCCTTGGGAAGGCCTCAACCATCCCGAGAAAGTACACACAAAAACAAGGAGATATTTGTAGCCTCAGCAGTGTGGGAGTTCTGTAAAGTCCACAATAAGATCCTCAAAGTGTGTACCCCCCACATGCTGCACTCTGGGGGAGACTTTGGGTCCCTGTCACGGGTTATTTTGAACACAAATCACACATTGTTTGCAGACTACCTGCGCTATACTGGAGAGTTGGGGGACATAGAAGTACTTACTGGAGTGGTCCGTCTGCTATATGTCCCTTGGTGAAATTGCCTGATAAATGCTGGAGTCAGTGATTCTGGAATTGCTATTCAGCCATCTTGAAATTTCCACCATCCAGCTTGTAACCAGTGGCCTGTTTCAGTTTCAAACCATGTTTTCTCATTTGGCGTGTAGCAAGGGCTCCATTTTGTCAGTGGGCTAGGAAGCAACGCCATGGTTATTGCAGTCGTTTTGACAGTTTCTATTTCAAAGAAAGTATGGAGCTTCTTCCAAGACAGTTTGACACCCTAACAATCTCCACAGAAACATTTGACAAGGTTCTTAAGCATACAATTAGGAGGGGTATTCTTACTTTGGTTTCCACCCATTTCCTCCCCCTAACAGAAGACAGACACACACAAATAAGGGAACAAGGGGTATGGGAAACAGTTGCTTCATTCAGCTCCAGCAATACTCCTCATGGAGATATTTCAGACACCTCTTAGCAATTGGCGGGTTGGTATAAACCCCCAACATGAACCAACCCTGTGATGGGGTTGCTCTAAGCTCCATGAGGTTGTCACTGGCTTAGATTGGGACTCAACACTCACTTCTGCCCTTTGGTCAGGTTGGAACCCTTCCACAGGCAAGCACACAGCACACTCTCCAACCCTCCACCCTAATCCTGGGAGTCAGCGGGTTCATCTCAAGTCAGTGTTTCCTTCCACTGCCTTTCAGTTCTTTCCATCAGACTTGAGACTACTAGCAGACTCAGGGAGGTAATAAAGCTTTGCTTCTGCCACCTGGCAGGTCTATGCAAAAATCCCTTGTTCCTACCCTTTCTGTTGGGTGTTGCTCCTCACGCTAGTTCCCTCGCCTCTTTTGGGTCCCTGTGCTTTTGAGATCTGAGCCGTGGTGCACCAGGAGGGGCTTCCCTCCTACAGATCAAAAGGTTTGCTGCAAGCCAGGTGAGATTGCCTCTCCCTTCGCCCCAGGGACCATACCCCAATGACAAAGGAGGTGGAACACAGGGTTTCTGAACTCTCCATTTCCCAACTAATGCACCAAGAAATGTGGGAAAAGAGAGAGACCATGACAACAAGGCTAATTCAGGAAGCAGTGTTTTATTGGTGCCAGCACAACTCAGCAAGCTACTGCTCCAAGGCTGAGCAACTTGGAGAAAGAAGAGAGGGTTTTATATGTTAGTTTAGGTAAGGGAGGGAGTCGGCTTGTATGGCTATACTTTTTTGGGAATTTGCAAGGTTGTAATCAGCAAAAACAAATTTTCAAAGAACAAATTGTTTACAGGATATACATGACAAGCAGGGGTTGTAAGCCGATAACCTCACAAAGAGAGGTTGTGGGGGTATCGATTACTATCTTTGCACTTACAGTAAAGCGGCTTGTGGCTGTCTGGTTTTTCTCACATCCCATGTCTAGCAGATTTGGAGCTTGCACATTGATTTTTATAAAGGAATAATTTTAACTTTTTTTTTTAGCCCCTCTCTACCACATGGTGATCAACTCTGTTGCCAAGGGAGCTTGATTATACTGCATTGACCTGCTGTTTGATGGGGCTATAGTAAGTTCTGGTGCCTTTCCAGGTCTGTGACCAAAGGTCAATGAGAAATCGAGCTTTCCCCTACTGCTGCCAAAGCCCACAAGCATGTCCTTCCCTGGGTAATGTTTACATCCAATTCACAGGGAAAGGGGTTGGTTTAGACTACTCAGTGCTTAGACGGTGCTCACAGCACTTTTGGCAGCACTAAATGCCTGTTGGCACTCCCCCGTCCAGTACCAGTGGGATCCCACCTTGGGCCAGTCTATACAAGGGTCATACTATCTGTGCTAAATATGACATAAATACCCTCCAATACCCCAACAAGCCCCCAAATTCCTGCAGTTGGGCAATGACGGGTAGGGAAAAGCCTTGATTTTGTATATAAATGCTGATGATCCTTTTCCTTGCAAATGTGCAGTCAGCTGAGGTGCTACCTGCTCTGATTCTCTGTGGAATAAGAGGTTAGCATGACATCATCTAAACAATGAAATAAAGACACTGAAGCAGGTCACCTCCAACTTTCCAAATCTTGAGCAACCATGCCGTGACATATATAGGGTTGCGCAAATACCCCACTGGGTTCTCTTTCGTCTTTCAAACTTCCTGTTTCTGCCTTACCAAATCCGTTTCTCCCAGGTCCACTATCACCTGCAAGGCCCCATATACCGTTCCACCTACTATCAGGGATAGCACAGATATTCTGCTTTCTGACTGAGTTTACCAAGTGTCTCTTTCTAATCTTAATTCTTCCTGCAATGATTGCACCTGGTTCCTAGCAGTATCATCTGCTTGGTAACTACTTGGAAAGTGCAGAGCAGGGGTCATGCTGCTGCCACTGTGAATGCATAGCTATCCTTTTTCTTCTGAAATTGTTCCTTCTCATCCATTGCTTTCAATAATTCCAGCGGTCCAGCTGACATTTTGGGGGCATCCCCATACTCATGTGGTAATCCCCCAGCTATTTACCAACCTGGTAACTTCACCACATAGTACCAGTGGTCCACCCTGGAATTTCCTCCAGTGGACATTCCTCCCCTCACCCCCATCTCCTGCATCCACTACAACAGGGGCTTCTCTGGAATATCCTGTCATGACTGTGCCAAGTATAATGTGGCAGCCCCAAATCTGAGAAGGCTTGTGTGTAGGTTTTTTTTTAACATATTCCAAAGAAGACATCTGGAGATCCAGAAAGGAGAGATATTAGTTTATTAGAACTTACAGGAGGCACAATGGTGGCTGGCTGGTGAAGAAACAACCCATCCAGGAGGCACCGATGGTGGCCAGTCATGAAAAAAGAATCTACTCTGTGGGGCAGCAATGCAAACAGTTTTATAGGTAATCAAGTCAATTAATCAAATTTCTATTTGTTGTTTACAGTTACATTGATTGCATATGATAACCTCATTAATTTCAACTCTACTCAATTACCTGTACCCCATAACTTATGGATATCCTGCAGTGACCAGCCTTGGCCAGGGGCTGCTCTCTGAGGGAGGGGCAGAAAGAAGCCAGGTATAAGGGGAAAAGAGTCTATGTTCAGACAATTACGTCACAATTAAGTGTGAAATGGCTGGATCCTGTAGTAGATGTAAGATTAGCAATGTAAGAAACTGCTGTTTCCAAAGGGGTTATAACATATTTCGTTGTCACCAGCAGTGTATGAGAGCTTTATCCTCCACAACCTTGCCAATGTTTGGTATGGTCAGCCTTTAACTTTAGTCATTCTCACAGGGAGATAAAATGAGAAGACTCTGTGAGCTTAAATTAATTATCCCACAAAAATAATATTAACCTAACTCTTTAAAAGAATAATCTACTGGGCTAACAATTTTGGTGGGGGTGACTTCAGAGCACAGTACAACCTCTGAATGATTAAAACCTAGACTAAACTAGTTAAGAGTAATTCTGTCATTTATTGGCCCAAGAAATTGGATTAACAAAACAAGTTTCCCTAGGGATAACAGCAGGATCCTATTTTAGAGCCCATATCAACCATAGGATTTAGGACCTCTCTGCTAAATCAGGACATCTCAGTGGTATAATAGCTATGAACGGTTAGTTTATTCAACAAAGTCCTACATGATCTGAGTTCAAACCAGATCAATTCAGGTCTGTTTCTATCTATTTAATATTTCTTCCAGTAAGAAAGGACAAAGGAAATAGGGCCAACTTCAAAAAGTGCCCTCAATTTTACAGAAGATACAATTCTATCATATTATATGCCCTGCCTTAAAGCAGGGCTTGTTAAGATGGCACAGCCTAGTAATTGTGTAAAATTTGCAACTTTATAATTAGAGGTTCAACTACTCTTCTTAACAGCATGTTTATTGAAAGGAGGTACCTATAGAAACCAAGAATAAACTAGTTTAGTATAGTCTTTTTGTCTCAGCATAGGCATTTTTGCTCAGACTTTCCCTCTGACACGTTTTGAATCTAGCACATAGATGAGATAAATTACTAACAGGCAGTTAGGACATTTTAAAATTACATTTTACTGCGAGTCAAGCAGCACTCTACCCCACCCCCTCAGCAAATCTCCATCAGATGCAAGACAAGGACAGCCCAACAGCCCAACCTTTCAATTCATGGTTTGGTATAATAATCTCTAGAAAACTTTCAGGTTCCTTGTTGAAGGCAGAAAGTCAAAGATCTTCCCTTGGCTGACCGAAGCCATAGAAATGATAATAAGACCATTTTTTAGTCAAGGAACATGTGAATTGAAAATGTGGTCTGACAGGTCTCTTGCAGGAAAAACCTCTCTGGGTCCAAATCCCCAAGTTACAGAAAGGACCTCCCTCCCACCATGGCAGCAATCATGTGACTAACCCACTCATATGTTTGCTATCCATCATCTGATGTCAGTAACTGCGCTTACCTGACCCTTCATGATGATATGGAGCAGACCACCACCCAATCACCTTTACAACCTCCACAAGCAACCAGTCGCCATTGCCACAGCCATTGCGGCCATTGCCATGCCATGGTTCCTGGCTCTGGCCCCCTCCCCTATCTTGGGGAGTGAATTTCCTCTGGCCCCCTCCCCTATCTTGGGGAGTGAATTTCCTCTTTCTCTCTCTCTATTTTACTTTCTTTTTTTTTTTTTTGAGTTGGAGTCTCACTCTGTCACCCAGACTGTAGTGCAGTGGCTGCTTCCGGCCACCACAGCCTCAACCTGCTGGGCTCCAGCGATCTTTCCGCCTCCGCCTTCCAAGTAGCTGGAATTACAGGCATGTGCTACCACGCCCGACTGATTTTTTGATTTTTTATTGTAGAGATGAGGTCTCACTGCCCAGGCGGGTCCTGAACTGGCGGGCTCAGGCAATCCGCTCACCTCAACCTCCCAAGGCGCAGGATTACAGGCTGAGCCACCGAGACCGGCTTAATTTACTTTCTAAATAAACTATGTTTTCTAATCTAACTTCTGTGCAATTCTTTGCCTCTTTCATACGGCATTGGTTCGCACACCAGACACTTACACCCACACCAGGCCTGACCTAACATTATGAAGGCTCCACTGGGAGTGTGACTCTAACATTTATATTTAATCTTCTCCTGGTTATCACCCTTGCTATTCTCACTGTGGTATCCCTAACAGTTGAATAAAAAGTATTAGGCTATATATAGCTTTGCAAAGAGTCTAACATTGTAGGCCCCTATGGCCTATGTCAACCCTTTGTGGACAGAATAAAATTAAAGAGACACTACGACCACTGACATCTTCCATACTCTTATATGCTATTACATCTACCCAGTCCAAGGCCTTGCACTTACTATGTGAATCCCACTACCCATACTGTGGCAGAGAGGGGCTAGAAACAGTTAACATTATTCTTTTTAAAAAATCAGCCTGCAAGCTCCAAACCTACTAGACATGGGACATGAGGAAATCAAATAACCACAAGCTGCTTTCCTGTATGTGCAAGATACTAATCAATTCACAATCTTACCCCTCCCCCATCCTCTCTTTGTAAAGTTATCAGTTTATAACCCCTGTTTGTCATGTATATCCTGGAAACAATTTGTTCTTTGAAAATCTGTTTTTGCTGAATACAACCTTGCAAGTTCCAAAGAAAAATGTGTAGCCATACAACCTGACCCCCTCCCTTACCTAAACCAACATGTAAAACCCTTCTCTTCTTTCTCCAGGTTGCTCAGTCTTGGAGCATTAGCCCACTGAGTTGTGCCGGCGCCAATAAAACACTGCTTCCTAAGATAGCCTCGGTGTCACGGTCTCTCTGTTTTCCCACAGCAATACGACATCCATTAATTAACATCAATATAGTAATACTATTCCTCTTAGTCACATCAAGCCTAGCCATATAATCCATCCTATGATTGAGATGAGCATCAAATTCAGAATATGCATTAATTGGTGCACTATGAGCAGCAGCATAATTTCATATGAAATCCTCCTAGCCATTATCCTATTATCAGTTATCTTAATAAGCTGATCATTTGCACTGTCAATTTTAATTATTGCTCAAGAATATGTATGACTAATTATTTTATCATAAATCTTGTCTATAATACAATTCATTTCAACACTAGTAGAAACTGATTGAGCTCTATTCAGCCTGACAAAGGGCAAATCAGGCTCTAACATTGAGTATGGTGCAGATGTACTTTCCCTATTTTAAAATAGCAGAATACACACACATCATTATAATAAATGCTCTGTCTACCATCATTTTTCTAGGAGCACTCCATGATATCCACATATCAGAAATTTATACAATCAATTTTGTCATTACAATTCTACTCCTGGCTGGGCGTGGTGGCTTATACCTGTAATCCCAGCACTTTGGGAGGCTGAAACAGGACTGTTGGAACCCAGGAGTTTTTAACTGGCTGAGGCAACATAGCAAGGCATTATTTCTAAAAAAAAAAAAAAATTATCCAGGTGTGGTAGCAAATATCGGTAGTCCCAGCTACTCAGGAGGCTGAGTTGGGAGGATCACCTGAGCCCAGGAGGTTGAGGCTGCGGTGAGCCTTGATTTTGACACTGAACTCCAGCATGGGCAACAGAGTGAGACCTTGATTCAATGACTGAGACTTGTGACACTGTACTCCATCCTGTAGGTGCCAAAAAAATGTATACACATTTTAACAGGTTTTAGTTCCTCGTAATCAGAAATGTCTGGATGGTGTTGGTAACCACTTTGAGCTCCTCTTGTATTTGCAGAAGTCTTTTGTTATTGGTATATATTGATTATTACAATTTTAATACAGTTTTTTTTCCCTTCTTAAAATATATATACATTTTTTTGGCTCTGTCTCTCTAATTCTTTCTACAATCACTTGCTAGTCTATCAACCTTCTCACTCCCACTTTCACCAACATTCTCAACATTGGTCTAGGAATTTAGGTTAAGTAGACCAAGAACCTTCAAAGTTTTAAGTACCCTATGCTCAATTCCTGAGTAATAAAGATTGCTAGACTTCATCTTACATCAATTGAATGCGATCCTTCCGCCTCAGCCTTCCGAGTAGCCGGAATTACAGGCATGCGCTACCACGCCCGGCTGATTTTTTTTTTTGATTTATTGTAGAGATGAGGTCTCGCCGCCCAGGCGGGTCTCGAACCCGCGGGCTCAGGCAATCCACTCACCTCAGCCTCCCAAAGGCGCAGGATTACAGTCTGAGCCACCGAGCCCGGCTGGATCTAGCAATCTTTAAAGAGTCTATCTCAAAGGACTAGTGCAAAAAGGCAAAAGGCACGTGTTCAAGGCCATTTATGGTAAACGAAAAGCACAGGATGCATTATAAAACGAAAAGCAAGGAGCAGAAAAATGTGTAGAGCAGCTGCTTCCAATACAGTAGTAACTACTGATGTGTGGCAATTTAAATTAGATTGTAAACTCAGTTTCTCAGTCGCACTTGTTACATTTCATATGTTCAACAACCATAGGCAGCTACTACTGGCTACTGTGTTGCACAGTTCAGATACAGAACGTTTTCATTTATGCAGAAATGTTTATTTGAGAAGTAATATAATAAATGATATACATATTTCCTTATATTTTTTAAGCTAGAGGATTATAACAAAATTGATTTAAATGTCTACCTAGGACAGAACAGCCCTGGCTAAAATCAGATGGTGTATATAGTCTCTTAAAAATGTAGTACATAGGCCAGGCTCAGTGGCTCAGCCTGTAATCCCAGCACTTTGGGTGGCCGAGGCGAGTGAATTGCCTGAGCCCGTGGGTTTGAGTCCAGCCCGGGCAACTTGGCGAGATCTCATCTCTACAATAAATAAATAAAAAAAAATTAGCTGGGCATGGTAGCACACATCTGTAGTTCCAGCTACTTGGAAGGCGGAGGCAGAAGGATCGCCAGAGCCCAGCAGGTCAATGCTGGGGTGGCCGTGAGTGTGCCACTACACTACAGCCTGGGCTATGGAGTGAGACTCCAAAAAAAAAAAAATGTAGTACATAGTTACTGGTATCATGCACACACACACAAATCAAAACAAAACAAAAAACAAGAAACTGTGACCAATTGAGTATCAAGGAGCTCAACTGGTACTCCAATTAGTCTAATGCCCAGATTGTGTCTTTTAAAAAACATTTCCCATTAAAAGGAACCAGGCCTCCTTGGAGAAATGACTGATTCCAGATCTAGGGTTGAGACTGTACCCGTATTTCTGAACCAAACTATCACACTAGAGAGCATGTCAACAAGATTAAAAAACAAAGCTGAAGGGGTTCCCACTGTTCAAAGATAGTATATCAAAAAGACTAATGACTGCAGTGGATTAAAGCACATTAAATATATAAACACCTATGAGTTCATGATGATATTTCAACCCCAAACAAAACACAAACAGGGCAAGCTCACTGCTCATCTTTGGAGGCTCCTACAGAAATAACCTGTTGTTTTGAAAACTGGAAATACCACAAAAGAATTAAACACTCATCCTACTCTTCCTGTGCATGCCACACCTCAATATAACCTAATAGTTGATGAAGGAAAGTTTCTTTTATACAGGAAATCCAGCTGATGAAGGCAGAAGAAATTAGAATTAGAACATCACCATTTTTGCAACCTTTGATGAAATGTAGAGACAGGTAACAATATTCAGAGACTGCAAAAACATGAAGTGAAGGTGAACAGGGCAATTGTATAAAGGATGGATCAAGTGGAAAACACCTGGACCCAGTGATCAGTTTCAACATCACAGGAAAGTCAACCAGACCCAGTGAACCCCAGTGAAGCCCTTGGTGTCAGTTTCCATTCAGAAGCATACATCCCTGCCTGACATTGATCCTGGACTGATATGGTTCAACAGATGTCTTTTTCTTCCCCCTATGGTACGCATGGTTATGGCTCTGGAGACGACGAGGGAGGAGTCCTAGTACTTAAAAACTGGGAGAGACTCTGAATTATTTTACTTCTCCTTACAGCCACTCAAATGCCTTATCAGTACACTGGGATTATGCAGCACTTATCAAACACAACAAAACAGTTAAACAAATACTGCATTGTGTTTTGGTTTTACAAGGATACCTTGCCAGGAATCTTACTATTTTTAAAATTCTATCGCAGAAACATTGGGATACCCTTCTCTCTGTGTCCTTGGGAGAGTGAAAGAAACAACCTATACTTCAGTTTCTTTTTCTGTAAACTGAAGAAACAATCGTCCCTACCTCGCGGGTTGTTGCTTTGAGAATCACATGAGTTAATAAGTGAAAACCCTTAGAACAGTGCTAAGCACAGAGGGAAAGATCAGTATTGTGAACTATTGTATAAATACTTGCAAGTTGAGATGTTGAGAGTATTGAAAGTTTTGCAGTTTAGCATTTGTCTTTAAATGAATCTTAATAGTCTTACAACTCAATCCTGTTCATCAACTGATACATTTTTAAAAATATCTTTATTTTATTATAGAGATGTGGGGTTCACGTCAGGATTAGGTATATAAGTAGTCTACGTGCAGGTGAAGTTTGGGTCTCCAACTGGTCCTCACTTCCCCTGGTTTAGGATCAGGTACCCTTAGTGGTGTTACGTGCCCCCCCCCGCTCCTCTGGCAGTGTCCCACTACTGTTGATCCCTCTCTTGTAGTATTGTGATAAGTGTTCAGAGCCCACTCATGAGTGAGAACACGTGATATCCAGTTCTGTGTTTCTGTGATAGATCACTGAGTGTGATGTACTCTAAGTCCATCAATTTTCTGCAGAGTCCAAATTTTGTCCTTGTTTATGGCTGATATCGGTACAAGAACAGGTATATAGACCAATGGAATAGGATAGAGATTCTGGACACAAAAGCTCGATCTCTCAACCAACTCATCTTTGACAAAGCCATCAATAACAACCACTGAGGAGAGACCTTATTTAGCAGATGGTGCTGGGAAAACTAACTGATGCATTTTTAAAATCATATCTTTTCACTACAACCACTGTTGGGTGATTTACTGAATTTGAGAATATCGCAAAAAAACACATGGCACAACTGTGTTGTGCTCCACCATTTCTCTAGATGGCTGATACTTGCATTTGTAATCTTAATAAGAATTAATGAAAAGGCCAAGACCAAACCTTTATGTTTATGAAGTTATATAGACTCCCTAAAGAATTCTCTCTTGAAAGAAAATTGCTAAATTTAAGTGCCATGATAGTATTGAGGGGTTTTTTTGGTAACCTTAGTAAGAAACAAAAAGTTTTAACACAGAAAGTCTTGTTTTTATTTATTATAAAGATGTGGAGTACAAGTCAAGATTAGGTACATAAGTACTATATGTGTAGGTGAAGTTTGTACTTCCAACTGATCCTCACGTCCCCTGGTTTAGGATCAGGTACCCTTTGTGTAATTAAGTGCCTGCCCTTCCTCCCTCCCCTGGCAGTGTCCCGCAACTGGCAATCCCTCTCCTTTGTGCTATTGTAAGTAATGTTCAGGTCCCACTTATGAGTGAGAACATGTGGTATTCAGTTCTTTGTTTCTGTGATAGATCACTAAGAATAATTGTCTACAATTCCATCCAATTTGCTGAGAAGTCCATGATTCTGTCCTTCTTTATGTCTGCGTAATATTCCATCATGCATATGTACCACATTTTCTTTATCCAGTCTATTTTTTTTTTTTTGAGTTGGAGTCTCACTCCGTTGCCCAGGCTGTAGTGCACTGCATGTTCACAGCCACCCCAGCATCAACCTGCTGGACTCAGATGATCCTTCCACCTGATTGCTTGAGCCTAGGAATCTGAGGCCAGCCTAGGCAACATAGCAAGACCTTGTATGTACAAAAAATTTTTTAAAATTATCTGGGCACACACCTGTAGTCCCAGTTACTTGAGAGGCTGAGGTGAAAGGATTGCCTGAGTCAAGAAGGTTGTGATTGTGCCATTACACTCCAGAATGGGTGACAGCGTGAGACCCTGACTCAAAATAATAATAATAAAGTCTTATGTAAGGTAAAGAACTTACTGTATGAAACAATATTCGTGTGTTAATTCTGTTTGTGTGGACTTTTAACGTATTATGCACTGTGATTAGTTTGATATACATGTTAATGTGCACAGGAAATAGATTTTAATGCATGATAAGATATAAATGTATAATGTATGATAAAGCATATATAGTTCCAGGACATAATTAATGGGATAAGGCATATAATGTATGCTGTACATAGGGTGGTTAAACTTTATTTTTTCAATACTGATATAATACTCAAGAAAAATGTATTTACTTCAAGTAGAAGAATCAAGGAAGAGTTTAAGCAGAATTTCAGCTTTTGGTGCTGACAGTAGCTTTTATCTTGACTGCCCTGAAGACAGGTACTCTCCATTTTTGGTTTACAAGACCAAAGTAATTTAGTGTACCACAAGAACTCTTTATTTAAGAAGTTTAATCTAAATTAGCCTAGTAAATGATATTAAAATGAGATCAAAGGAAAATATAGAATGGAAGCTACTTGTCCAATAATAATAAAAGGGTGCTCTGCTGTTTGACTTCTGATTCACATGAGTGTGAGGTCATATACTAGAACTCAAAGTAGGTTTCGGCTGCATAGCCAGAATATCATACTTCAATGTTTACATAACTGAAGTATTGGAATGGTTGCTAAAATTAAGATTGAGAGCCAAAGTTTAGGACACCTCCCAGTTCATTGGGAATAGATCATACATTGCATAGGCAAAGAGGAAATATCACTCTCGTTTGATATGAGGGAGTGTATTGAGGAGATTTCTGAAAATAATTGTTTGGATCTCCTAAAAGGTCATGGGAAAATAAAACAGGAGCGAGTAGAAGTAATAGAAAAACAAATCTTAGCATTTCTTTAATTGTGTAGAAGGGGTAGAATGGAATTTTATCTGAATTGGCTGAGATTTCTGATGGGTTATTAGATACCATTTTGTGCAGGAATAGAAAGTGAACACTAACTAGGGCTGAAATAATGAATGGCAGAATAAAGTGAAAGGTGAGCAATTGTGTGGGGTGACTTTTTCAACTGAAAATTCACCTCAGATTCATTCTGTTAGGTTAAAGCTAATATATGAAATAGTTTATGGTAACTTTGTGATTACTGATGATTTTCAGAAAGATATTTGCCCTCATAGTGAAACATAGCCTTTGAACGCTGTACCTATTACTGTGATTAGAAGAATAATTCCAATATTTCAGGTTTCTAGAAAGGCATATGATCCATAGTACAGACCTCAGCATACCTGAATAAATAAGCAAATAAAGAATATGTATGCTTTATTAGCATGTAGGTATGGAATGAATCAGCCATAGTTTACATCTCGGTGGATGTGTATGACAAAGAAAAATGCTGTTTTTGTGTCTGACATATAGTGGATAGGTAAGAAAAGCACTGTTGATTTATGAAACTAGGCAAACTCCTAGTAGGGAACTGAAATTTCATCATTTGAGATATTTGATGGTACTGGCAGATCAATAAATGATTAGTAATTTTTATTAGGGGGTGAGATTTTCAAATGTTGATCACTAGGGTTTTTATAGTTGAAGTACAATGATGATTTTTCATGCCATTATTAGATTGCATGTGAGAATTATGACATATACTATATTTTTAAGTTTTATTTTTGCTGTGGGCTTTGTAGGGTTTTCTTTAAAACCTTCACCTATTTGTTGGGATCTTAGGGTTAATCATTAGTGGTAGTGTGGGCTAAGGAATTGTAATGGATTTTGATGGGTCTTCTATGATGTTGATAGTGTTTTAAATTTATTTAGGGGAATGTTGGTGGTATTCAGGTATACCACAGCAATAGCAACTGAAGAATATCCTAAAACTTGAGAATAGAGTGTTAACTATTTGGAGGGGGGCTCTATTTTTAAGTTTATTAATAGAATTATTTATTATTCTGTGAATAATAGACTTTGATAAAGTAGAAATTATTATTGATTTCAAGAATTTAGAGACTTCAGATTTTTGTTCGTTTGTTTTGAGTTGGAGTCTCACTACGTTGCCTAGGCTGGGGTACAGTGGCATGCTCACGGCCACCGCAGCCTTGACCTGCTGGGCTCAGGCGATCCTTCCACCTCAACCTTCCAAGTAGCTGGAACTACAGCATGTGCCACCATGCTCGGCTAATTTTTTGATTTATTGTAGAGATGAGGTCTCACCAAGTTGCTCAGACTAGACTCCAACCCATGGGCTCAAGCAGTCCTCTCACCTCGGCCTCCCAAAGTGCTGGGATTACTGGCTTGAGCCACCATACCTGGTCGACTTCAGATTTTTGAGGGTGGATAAATAGGTCTTTGTGAAGATTCTATAGGTGTAGCTTCATTGTGCAGTTATGGTAGTTAATTGATGATCATAGCTTGTTCACCTCTATTTGTTAGTATTTTTATTGTTATTAAGATTGATCAGAGTAATTAAGTGGCTAGAAATATAGTTAATAAAAATGAAATGAGGAAAGAGATAAATATAATTTAATTAGGACATTTTAGTTGGAGACAGTTATTGAGGCTATTATTTGGAGTTGAAAAGTACTTTTTTTGTATTGCTTTTTTAAAGTCAAGTCTAGCAAAAATTATGCTGCCTTTTTACTTACAGAAAAACTTAGGTACAGTGATAAACAGTGGACAACTGTTGGAAAAAAATCTAGAAGTTTAGAAAATTTGTATATGTTTGAGGAGAATTCAAATTTGAGATTATGTGTTATTAGGTTAATTTCTAACATTATGATGAAGCCAAAGAAGTTACAGGAGAGGGCTGAAAGTCTTAGGTATAATGGAATAGTCATTTAGTGAATAGTCATAGGAGCAATGTTGGAAATAAAAGCCCAGGAAAAATATTGCCAGTTATTAACGGTTTAATTGAATTTATTAGGAGGGGACTATTTTCATTGATAACGATTACAGTTGGAAAACCAGGTTGTACTAAGAGTGCAAAAAAGATAACTTGAGTACTACGGACAGCTTTTAGGGAAGTGGTAATGAGTGTGATTAAAAGGGCTCAGCGATTGGTATACAATGTGTTTGTAGTTTTGATAATTGTCTGAAGTAGAAGCCTGTAAGGAAAAGCATGCCTGTGAATGCAAGGTTTCTGATAATAAGTGAAGAGGTAGTGAAGGGTATGGTTTTAAATAGTCTTTTTTTTCAAATACCTTACTCATCATTAAGGTTGTGGATGATGAATTTGAACATATAAACAGTATGGTTTTAAAGAAATCATGTATCCAGATGTGGAGAAATGCTAGGTATAGTTGATTAATACAAATAGTGA
>NW_007009573.1:0-8112 GCF_000164805.1 Carlito syrichta | reverse complement strand
CTGCAGTGGCCAAGAGCGGCCACTGCACTCCAGTCTGGGTGACAGAGTGAGACTCCAACTCAGAAAAAAAAAAAAATAATAAATAAATAAATAAAATGTCATTTTGTGTTAGAGCACAGAGTGCTGTAAAAAAATGGCAATAGTATCTAAACATATTATCCATGTGTGGATTGTTTTATTTTCTATTAGTGGATAAAAGTGGATTAATAGAAAAGCTGCTGGAGTAGGGCCGAGACAGGTTGCTGGTGGTAGTCATGGGTGAGGGCCAAATTGTACAGACTTATCAGCTGCTGCCAGAAGGTTCTCAATTAATGGAAAGATATTGGGATTAGGATTGAGCATGAAACTTTGCTTGAATTCTCATGTGTATGAGTAAAATAAAAACCATACTGTTGATATTAGAAATCCAATATCTCTAATGGTTATATATAATTGTTTGGAGGGCTGCTGTATTTGCATCTGTTCAGCCATATCATTGAATGATATAAGAATGATATCAAGAATGATGTAAGTTTTACTTTTTATTACCTAACGAAGAGTTAAAGAAAGGTTGATGGAAGTAACTAAAATTAGTATAGTGATATGAAATGAGTAAATATTTTTAAAATCTGTTAATGCTTGAATTTGAATATATATCATATTGAGGACTCTATGAATGATCATGTAAAGAAGTGCTGCTGGTAAAACATTATTGAGAATTAATTTAGCTTGAAGTTGAGTGTTAATTTTATTTATTTATTTATTTATCTATCTATCTATCTATCTATTTATTTGAGTTGACATCTCACTCCATCACCCAGGCTGGAATGTGGTGGCACACTCACGGTCACCACAGCCTCGACCTGCTGGGCTCTGGCGATCCTTTCACCTCAGGCTTCTGAGTAACCGAACTACAAGTGCGCGCTACCACACCAGGCCAATTTTTATTTATTTATTTATTGTAGAAACAAGGGCTCGCCATGTTGCCCATGGCTGGTCTCAAACCTGTGGGCTCAGGTAATCTTCTTGCCTCGGCCTCCCAAAGTGCTAGGATTACAGTCTTGAGCCACCACATCCAGCCCTGAGTGTTAATTTTAAAGTTTGGACAGTGTCAGTTTGAAACAATTATTTCTTGACTTGAGTGCATGAATATTAGGGCTGGAATGAGATTGTTTGTGGGTTTCTATATTTATCTTTATAAATGTCAGTTATAGTATAATAGTTGGTAGAATTAAAAGAATTAGTGAAATTGTGATAAGAAAACAGAATAAGTTTATTATTTTTATTTTAAAGCTAATATAAGGCTGTAATCAGTATATTAAGTCCTATTAAGACAAGTAAAACAAGATCATGAGAAGGATGATATAACTACAAATAATTCTCTGATTAAGGTTCATGATTAGTGTTAGGGCAATGTTAGTTAGGCTAGCTAGTACTTATCATGTTACTAGGAGAGGGAATAGTGTCTGTAGGCCTCTAGCTAATAGCATGGTTTGACTATGAATTCATTTATAATTTAAGTTTTCAAGGCAGAATAAAATGGATGATGTAAGACCATGGACAATTATTAGGAGTGTTACTCCTACAAAAATTCATAGTGTTTAGATAAAAATGGCTACAATTACTAGCGTCATATAACTTAATAATGACTTTCAATGACTGACTTTGTCTGTTTGGCATAAACAAAGAGAACTTTTTATAATTATTTCTCACAAGGATAGCCTAAGAAATTGGTAAGCTATAAACTCTTAGTACATTTAATATCATAGTAATTTTTATTATGCTATAGCCTCCTAATTTTAGTAATATGGCTGCAATTACTATGAACACAGCAACTGGGATTTCTATGTATACTTTTGGTAGTCAGAGGTGAAGGCCATATAGGGGTATCTTTACTATAAACACTATTATACATGCAAACCATAAAAGACTGTTAGATCAGGAATTTGGTAGTGCTTGAATTCATTAGGAGACTATTAAAAAGTTTTAATGAGCCTGTAGAGTTTGGATGCAAATCTGTTCTGTGAGTAAGGACAGGGAACCAATTAGTGTGTAGAACAGGAAAGAGAGTCCTGCATTTAATCATTCTATTTGAGCTTCTCATCAGATGATTTCAATTGAGATTCATGTTGCTTCAAAGAGAATATAAAATGGAATTAATTCTGTAGCAGTAAATGTTATGATTAAAAATATTTGTAGAAAGATTAATATAGAAATATATAGTTTTCTCATGTGTACAATTGCTGTAATTATTAAGAGGTGCAATCAGGTTAATATTAAATGGGGTACTGATAGTGAATCGGAGAAAAAAATGAAAATTTTAGGCCATTTTAATTAGATTGGCTTAAGAAGTATAAGCTAATTAAATTAAATTAGTTAATTAGTTAATAGTTAATTATTCAATTAGTTAGTAATCATAGCAACTCAACATCACCTCTCTAAAGAATTATATGCATTAAAAATTATATATTTCTATATTAATCTCTCTATAAATATTTTTAATCATGACATTTACTGCTATAGAATTAATTCTATTTTGTATTCTCTTTGAAGCAACACAAATCCCAACTCTGATCATCATTACTTGATAAGTAAGTTGTCCATAGTTGTCTTAATTCAGAGTATAGAATTTCTAGAACACCATAAGTATAACTGTGGGTACAATAACATTTAGCGTTGGATTTGTTTAGTTTTGTACATAATCTAGACCATAGTTATTGGACACCATTACTAACAATGCTAGACTTACAGCAGCCTCAAAGGGTGCAAATACTAGTAGAATGATGGGTATTACAGTGGCTAAGGTAAAGTGTAAATTTAAAATTACGAGGGTCCCTAGAACAAATATTGATAGTATTGTCTTCTAAACTTAAGTGACAAAAATATTAGGTGTTATCAATATACTAGTATTCTTATTAAGGATGTAATGCAAGCTAGAATAATACTGATGTAAATTGAAGACATGTTAGTAATTATGAACAATTATAATTTAATTAGTCAAAATCATTTGTTTTAATGTAAAATAATTACCATATTCAACTCATTTAGTCCATTTGGATTCATTTGTAGCCTAGGACTAAGACTAGAATGGAAATTAAAATTAATACCATAATAAGTATAAGTTTTAGGTTACTCGTTTGAGATACTCATGGCAGTGGTAGCAAGAGGAACATTTCTAGGTCTAAAATAGAAATGTAATAGATACTAAGAAAAATGTTATGGAGAATGGTAGGTGGGTAAAATCTATTGAATTAAATCTACATTCATATGGATTTGATTATTCCATATAGCTATTTAGTTGTAGCAGTCAGAATGCAATAATTACAATTAGTATCACCAGTGGTGTCTTAATTACTGAAGTTAATATGAGGCTATTATTTTGGGTTTATACCTAAACTGATTGATTGGAAGTCAATTGTACCAATCAGCACTAAAAGGATAGAATCTTCATTAATAGATAGAAATGGATACTAATAGTCAGTCATACAACATCTACAAAATGTCTGTATCAGGCAGCGACTTCAAAATTGAAATGATGATTAGATATAATATGGAATTTTAGTTGCCATGTGATGAGAAAAGTTGAACCAAGAATTACATGTAGTCCATGGAAACCCATTGCTATATAGAATATTGAGCCATATATTAATACATCATTGGAGATAGTAAAATACGTTTTGAAATATTCTGAGGGAGGCTTGGTAATAATGTAAAATAAATACCTAATGAAATTGTGATAAATAGAACTTCAGATATGTGCTCATGGTTTCTTTTTATTAAGCTAAAGTCAACTCAGGTGAAAGATACTCCTGAAACTAGTAGGACTGATATATTCAGTAATAGAATTTCTAGGGGGATAAGTGGATGAATACCTGTTGGTGGTCAGCAACCTACTAGTTCTGGGGTTGGACCAGGCTTGAGCGGTAGAAGGCCCAGAAGAATCCTGTGAACAAGTTTTCTGATATTATAAATAGATTCATAGACCTTTTTGAACAATTAATGTTTAATGACATTGAAAATGTGTTTTCTTGGACAAAATCTCATGATCACTGGTATATCTTTAATGTACTGGTTAGTAGACAAAGATAATAAAATAGTTGAGTTAAAGTAAAGTAATATTACTAAGCCAAATGTTAAACATGCGGCTGTAAGTGAAACCTGTAAATGGTCAGGGTCTAGGGTTAACTATATGGTAGATGTGGTTTGGTATGTCATTGAATATTGTCTTGCAAGTAAAGATTAACTAGTATCGTGAAGAGGTATGCTGGAATGAGGTCTACAGTAAATTCAATGATGGTAAGTATAATTAAAATAATTGTAATATAGGCTGTTGCAAAACTAATGAATAGTAACAATAGTGTGACATCATCAACTAAGTGTATGAGTAGATAGCCAGCAGTAACTATTAGTAACTAGTAGTCATACAGTCATACAGCCAGGGCTATGGGTTGGATAAAAAGGATAATACCTTCAGTAAGTGATAGTATGAGGGGGACCTAAAAATATAGTTTATTTATTAAAAATTGTGTATTCATTTATTCTTACATGTTTAAAGTTTGGTCACCTTCAAAGTACTCTCTATTTGATGCACTACACCTATTGAGATGCTTTTTCCACTGCTCAAAACAGTTTTTGAACTCATCAATTTTGATGCCTTTTAGTGCTTCTGCCATTTTTTGCTTCACCTCTTCCACATGGGCACATTTCCCTTTGAGGACTTTTTTCAACTGGAGAAACAAAAAAAAGTCGCTTGGGGCAAGATCAGATGAATAGAAAGGGTGGGGCAAGGGAGTCATGCCATTTTGGGTAAAAAACTGCTGAACACTCAAAGCAGTGTGGGCAGGTGCACTAGTAAATCACCCACTGAGAAATGGGCAAATGTGTTGAAACTCAAAAAAAAAAAAAAAAAACGCACCGAAGCCAAACACAGTCTCCCACAACAATGCTAGCTGTTACACTGATGCTGATGGATTCCTAGAGCCCTTGCCTAGCAGGGAACCGTGTACTACAAGGGGTATGCCCTCCAAAACAAAATTCCAGGTTTTTGGAGGTCCCCTCTTGAATATTATAGTTCTTTTGGTAGAAAATAAGCTAAGGATGCATCTGTTTTGTGGTGAAACCTGGTGATTACTTCTCTTGCTTATAGTAGGATAGCTATACATAGCTTTATTGATAACTAGTGTAAATGAGTGGGTAGTAATCTTGATAAGTTTGTTGAGCCAATAAATAGGATAAGTTAAATTAATATTAGGGATCAAGTTCATCCTTTGACATTGTGTATTGTTATCATTTGTTTTTATACGAGCTGCACTAATCATTGTTGTATGGTGATTAGTCAATCATTGATTAGCTGATTAGGACTAGAGAATATAATGTTTAAAAGTGAAATGGTTAGAATAACAATGTGTAATCCTACTATTGTAGCAGTAATGAAAGATGGCCATAAATCTTCACTCACTTTTTTCTCAAGGGGTTTTGTGTTTTTATGCTTCAAGATTTTTTGGTGTCAGGCTTAAAGAGTTGATATATTTTGAAATTTTTAATTGAAATAAGACTGTGCAAGAATTATGGAAACAATAGTAATAAATATAGAGAATGCCAAAAACGTATACACATTTTAAGAAAGGAAAAAGCTGTATTAAAATTGTATTACTCAGCCGGGCTCGGTGGCTCAGCCTGTAATTCCGCGCCTTTGGGAGGCTGAGGTGAGTGGATTGCCTGAGCCCGCGGGTTCGAGACCCGCCTGGGCAGCGAGACCTCATCTCTACAATAAATCAAAAAATCAGCCGGGCGTGGCAGTGCACGCCTGTAATTCTGGCTACTGGGAAGACCGAGGCGGAAGGATCGCCAGAGCCCAGCAGGTCGAAGCTGTGGTGGCCAGGAGTGGCCACTGCACTGCAGTCTGGGGGACAGAGTGAGATTCCAACTCAAAAATAAATAAATAAATAAAACATAAAATAGATAAAATAAAACTGTATTACTCAAGCCGGGCTTGGTGGCTCAGCCTGTAATCCCGTGCCTTTGGGAGGTTGAGGTGAATGGATTGCCTGAGCCCGCGGGTTCGAGACCCGCCTGGGCAGGCGAAACCTCATCTCTACAATAAATCAAAAAATTAGCTGGGCGTGGTAGCGCGCACCTGTAGTTCCAGCTACTTGGAAGGCTGAGGCGGAAGGATCGCCGGAGCCCAGCAGGTCGAGGCTGCGGTGGCCAAGAGCGGCCACTGCACTCCACTCTGGGCGACAGAGTGAGACTCCAACTCAAAAAATAAAATAAAATTGTATTACTCTATATATACTGATAACAAAAGATGAATACAAGTCACGTTTGACTTCTGCAGTTACAAGAGGTGCTCAAAGTGGTTACCATCAGCATACATACACTTCTGATTACAGTGAACTTCTTGCAGGACTTGTTGTTGTGCGAGGCCTCCTGGATCTTCCCTTGTGCACATCACACACAGTATCATGCATCTCAAACTTATAACAAATGCATGCTATTGTTAGGTGTGTTGAAGGATCTGTTGCATATTCATGCCTCCATTGTCATAGTACTTCCACAACATTCTCAAATATCAAATGCCACTTCAAAATGGTCTTGCACTCCTCGAATGACAACTGTGCTTCTGCCATTTTCTTTAACTGTCCTGCCTATCACATGGTGACGCTAGCATTTGTTTGATTAATGCCATCTTTTGAGTGAATGTTATACTACACGTTGCTACCGTAATTCAATTCAACTTCAAAAAGTAATATATAGATATCATCTTTTAAAAATGTGTAGGCATTTTTTGGCACCCCTGATAGTATCTAGTTGTGGCATTTCACTGTGAAAAGATCAGTACTTAACTTAAAAGGTTAATGCTATTTAGCTTCACAATGATATTATAACACAGATGTTAATTCATTTTTGAAATGTTTTAAAGGAACGAATTCAAGTATAACAGGAATAAAACTCTGATTGGACCCTCAAATCTGAGCACTGCCCATAATATAGGCCTAGTTGTGTGGATGTTGAGGTTGCTTGATGTAAACACCCTGTTATAGCCCAAGTAAATTCTTGACTGATGCCAATAAATTGAGAGGCTGGGAACTGGCAGAAAGAAGTTTATTTCTGAATTCAGGGAGATAGAACCTGGCTCTTGGCATTTCTAGAACTGGTCTGCTCATCCCTTAGGTTTCACAGTCTTTTTTTTTTTTTTTAAGTCAGAGTCTCACTCTATTGCCCAGGCTGGAGTGCAGTGGCATGCTCACGGTCACTGTAACCTCAACCTGCTGGGCTCAGGCAATCCTTCCACCTCAGCCTTCTAAGTAGCTAATTATTTTGTTTATTGTAGAGACGAGGTCTCACCAAGTTGCCCAGGCTGGTCTTGAACCCCTGGACTCAGGCAGTCCTCTCGCCTCAGTCTCCCAAAGTGCTAGGATTACAGGCTGAGCCACTGAGCCTGGCCTATGTACTACATTTTTAAGAGACTGTATACACCATCTGCTTTTAGCCAGGGATGTTCTGTCCTAGGTAGACATTTAAATCAATTTTGTTATAATCCTCTAGCTTAAACAATATAAGGAAATATGTATATCATTTTATATTACTTCTCGAATAAACATTTCTGCATAAATGAAAATGTTCTGTATCTGAACTGTGCAACACAGTAGCCAGTAGTAGCTGCCTATAGTTGTTGAATATATGAAATGTAATGAGTGCGACTGAGAAACTGAGTTTATAATCTAATTTAAATTGCCACATGTCAGTAGTTACTACTGTATTGGAAGCAGCTGCTCTACACATTTTTCTGCTTGCTTTTCATTTTATAATGCATCCTGGAGATCACCCAGTAGCAGAGAGGGGGCACCCTCCTGGTTTTTTATACCTGCATAATACATACACTAGGAGGTGGCTGTACCATTACTCAATCAGCCTCCTCCTGGACATCTGTCATGTTACTAATCTACTGCTGCCAGGAATCTCTTTGTTGTGGTTTACCATAAATGGCCTTGAACACGTGCCTTTTGCCTTTTTGCACTATTCCTTTGAGATAGACGCTTTTAAGATTGCTAGATCCAGAGTAAATACCTACGTAATTTTATAGGCGGCATCACATACCCTCCACAGTGGTGGTACCATCTGATGCTACCT
>NW_007009572.1:0-1135 GCF_000164805.1 Carlito syrichta | reverse complement strand
TCACTCCCAGCTATAGGCTTCAGCTTCTTCCTGCAGCCCCTCCTGCCATCTTCACTTCCCTGAAGATCTGTCTGCCGAGAGTGTTCCCCAGTCAACTCTCCACACGCGGTTCTCCTGCTCAACTTCTGTTTCCAGGGTCCTAACCTACGATCGAGACAAGCGCTGTGTTTTTAAATTTAGTGGTGGTGGGATGGAAGTCATGACTTAGGGAGATCATCTTGGCCAAACCACATTGTGTAAGTTGGAGGATGAGAGAACAGTGGCAGGAAGATGACTTGGGATGCCATCACATCAGGCCAGGCAAGAGGAAGGAAGGACCTGAAGCAGAAAGATGGTAGAAAAGTGGAGAGGAGAGGGTGGACAAAAAAATTAGAGCCAGAGTTGGCAGGTGAGGGCAGTTAGCTGGATTGAGGCCGTCAGGTGACTTGAGATTCCCAGCCTGGGCCACTGGCGGTGGTAGTTTTGACTGATTTGGGCATGCAGGGCAGGACAGGCTTTGTAGCAGGAGGAGAGTGAGTTTGAGATGTGAGAGGGACATTCTGACACCAGGGCACTGACACCAGGGCAGGAGAGAGGATGAAGAAAGGCCACCCCAGTGGGTGGGCTCACCTGAGATGAATGAACGGCCAAGTCAGAGTTTTAGGAGACTTCTCCACATTTGAGGAGAAGTAGCCAGGGAAGGGGCAGGTTGGGAGAGTATCCAACCAGGGGAGTTGAAGGAGTGGGCAAGAACGCCCAAGTGTTGCCATAAGAAGCAGGACCATTGAGTGTGTTTACACCTGTGCTTACGTGTTAGCAATTGCCCCACATAGGGCACAGGTGGAACTGGCTAAGTAGGACTGGGCTCCTGAACTCATATCCTTTAAACATCCTCAGTTGCTATCTCCCATACTCCACCACCCTGACTCTCTAGCTCCTGAGTTTGTGCAACCCAAAACTCAGATTAGCATCCTTGGTTTGACCCTAGAGAAGCCATTTCAGGCTCTATATAAGCCATACATCAATCCATAAAATAAATACCACAAACTATAACCTTAAAATATACGACACAGCCGGGCTCGGTGGCTCAGCCTGTAATCCCGCGCCTTTGGGAGGCTGAGGTGAGTGGATTGCCTGAGCCCGCGGGTTCGAGACA
>NW_007009571.1:0-1129 GCF_000164805.1 Carlito syrichta | reverse complement strand
GCAGAACCCCAAGAGATAGTGAGCCCTCACAAGAAGTCAGTGATCTGGCTATGGACTGGAAACTCATGGGGCTCTTACAAATGATATGGGGAGCTATCATGCAGAACTGACTCTATCTCGTGCAAATTGGGTGACTTTGCCCTACATTAGGGACTAGAGGAAGGGCCAAAAAGAGCTAAAGCTGAATTTCTTCCTAACTTAGAGAAAGACATTCAGAATCAAAATGTAATTTGAGACCGGGCACAGTGGCTTATGCCTGTAATCTCAGTGCTTTGGGAGGCCGAGGCGGGAGGACTGCTTGAGCCCAGGAGTTTGAGACCAGCCCAGGCAATACAGCCAGATCTCATCTGAATAAAAAACCAAAATAATTAGCTGGGCGTGATGGTATGCACCTGTAGTCCCAGGTACTCGGAGGCTGAGGCAGGAGGGCTGCTTGAGCCCAGAAGTATGAGGCTGTGATGAGCCAGGATTGTGCCACTGCACTCAGCCTGGACAACAGAGTGAGACATCAACTCAAAAAAAATTAAATTAAAAATGTAATTCATTCTACAAAAATACAGAAGTGTGATTGTCTATAAACTAGGGTGTACAAGAGATAAGATCGCTACCTGCCACATACTCATCGCTGCTGTTATAATTGTTATTACTTTTAATATTATCAGTGATATTGGGGGCATGATGTAAGAATTTCCAGAGATGGCAGGCCTATGCTGTCTAAAGGAAATCTCCCCCTAACCTTCACACTCTGACTAAACATAGGACTATCTGAGAAATGGCTGAATTCTGGAGTAATCTGAACTACAAATAAATCTTAGCTCCAACCTCTGCAGGAAAGGCTAATGTGTACAATGTTAATTCATAATTTTGAGCTCATTTTGAGAAAATGAGCAAAAGGCAGAATTTTGGCAACTCCCTTCACCTATCCAGGTATTTAAATCTATTTCTCATGGTGACAGATACATGCAATCACACAAGGTCGCTTGCCTCTGAGGGCAGTTGCCTGAGTGTATGAGTGTGCAAACAGGCACACAGAGGGTGCTTTGATCTGCTGATATTTGATAACCACTGCTAATTAAAATGAATGAGTTAAAGACACAGGCTATTATTAGTTTTTGGTGCCTTTACCTGG
>NW_007009570.1:0-1137 GCF_000164805.1 Carlito syrichta | reverse complement strand
TCACAGGTGTAATTTTTAAAAAATGACTAAGGAGAATCAGAAAGTTATACTTTAGCCATGGTTTCAGTAGGACTGCATTTTGAAGTCAAATCACTCCTATATTCCACTATGCTAGAGAAAACCTATTAATTTTTTGTTCCAGAGAGGTCTGATTGTAGAGCAAACCATGGCTCAAATATATATAATTGAGAGGTCTGGGGCTAATTGTTGGAACAAACCATGGCTCAAATACACACACACACACACACACACACACACACACACCCTCTATTTGTTGTGTGTGTACACATGTTGTTTTATATTTCTTGAGAATATGTGTGCGTGTTCTGTATATATACAGAAAAGATTTATCAAAGGAGTTGGCTCGCATAATTACGGAGACTGAAAAACCCCAAGCTGGAGATCTATGAAAGCTGATGTTGTAAGTTCCAGTAGGAGTCTGAGAGCCTAATAACCAGTAGAGTCTATAATGTAAGTTCAAGTCTGAATTCATAAATGTGAGTACCAGGAGAGTCTTTAAACTGACTTTAGTCTGGAAATTGACTGAGAGGCCGTGACTCTCTGTTTTTGTAGGTTTTCTTAGACTTTTAGTCACTTGGCCTAGAACTTTTCTGTTTATACAGATCAAGTAAGAACTTAGAAGATTCCACTTCATTTCACCTCTGTAAATACTATGATAAACTAGCTTATGCCATAGCTCTGTATGAGTCAGACTATTCTTATTGCTACTACAATCCTGCTATCCATGTTGGTAATTGTTCCCACCTTGTCTTTGCTGTTTGAATGCCACCACTTGGCCTCTGCCATCTTGGTATCCAAGTACCCTATTACAGTGACTATAGTTCTGCTGTAAGTAGAAAGGAGCAGTCATAGATCTTTTCACTGATGCCCGGAATATTCTTACAAATTTACTTCTCACAAATTTAGTAAAAGGTATGCCTTCTGGACCCTCCATTGTGGATAATTAGGTCTTATAACAAACTTACTCTAACATTCCAATCTCTTTAACCCTTTGAATCCCACCTCTGTTAAACCAAGTCATCCCAGCAATTCCAACTCGATCACATGAAATCACCTTTTCTTTGGTCCATATTTCAGCCAACCAATCAAACAAACTGTTATAACTCTTTCTAACTC